>NC_030813.1:48157266-48458882 GCF_001704415.2 Capra hircus
CCTAAAAATAGACATCTCTCTGGGTATCTCTTAGCTCAATCATGTTGACAGATAAAATTAACCATCACAACAACATATCAATACTGGGTCATTAAATGAACAGATTTATCATGCTTATGTGTTGTTGTTGTTCAACTCTTTGCAAGTCGTGTCCAACTCTTTGCAACTCCATGGACTGCAGCTTGCCATGCTTCCCTGTCCTTCACTATCTCCCAGAGTTTCCTCAAATCATGTCCATTGAATTGGCGATTATATCCCATCAAATGGCCAAAATATTGGAGCTTCAGCTTCAGCAACAGTCCTTCCAGTGAGTATTCAGGGTTGATATTCTTTAGGATGGATTGGTTGGATCTCCCTGAAGTCCAAGGGACTCTCAAAAGTCTTCTTCAACAACACAGTTTGAAAGCATCAATTCTCCCGTGCTCAGCCTTTTATATGGTCCAAATCTAACATCCGTACATGACTACTAAAAAAACCCACAGTTTTGACTAGATGGACCTTTGTCAGGAAAGTGATATCTCTGCTTTTTAATAGTTGTGTGAAGCATTATTAATAAGCAAAATTGACAGCTACTTTCTGTACTACCTTAGCAATCTTTCTGAAAATCTAAAACATTTTTCTTTATGAAGTTTTATTTAAAAATAGGTATTAAAAGATTTTAATTCAGTCTTCTCAAATATAAAGTATTTTTTTTCCTGCTTTACTAAAAATTTTTTTACTATGAATTTGTGATGAAAGCTACTATACACTTTTATCATATACTGATACAATTATTCTATTTCCATTTTTGATCTGATAAGACATAAGGTAAATTACATTAATTGCTTTTCATATATTGAGGCATCTTCATTAGTCAGAATGTTACAGAATATGCTGAAATAAAAAAGAAAGAAAGAAAGAAAAAAACCTCCCTAATTTCAGTGACTTGAAAATTAAAGGTTTCTATTTCTCTTGAACCAAATATTTATTTCTTTCCAGGGGGCACTGTGATCCGTGCCATTGTCACACAGGTGACCCAAGTTAGAGGACTTTTATCATCTGGTTGTCACTGGACACTGTGAAAACTCAATAAGATCAAAGGCACTGGAAGACATTTTTGAAAGATATTTTTGTTGGATTGTTTCTTGTGCCGTCTAGTCTAGAATGTAGTCTCTCCCATGAATTTTTAATTTAAGATAGTGTATTATTGTATTCTAAAAGCCCCACTTGACTTGTTTCTCATTGCATTCATGTTTCCCCTTGATGTAGTTGCTGAGTTTTAAAATGGTGTCTGAGAGGAATGAGAAAAGTGCTTGGTAGACCCATGAAACCAAAGGGAAGAGTGCTATAAAGTGAAGATCAGCATCTCTTAAGGAGAAAGAGTCTAGAAACAACTGGAGGCATTCAACTGGGATTCATAAGGGCTCTATACAAGGACCAAGTGTGAAGTGAATTCCACTTGTCCTTAGCAGGACTTAAGCTTATCCTTGAATCCTGGCATTTCCCTGATTAGATCAGTTACACTGAATTGCTGTTTCCCTGTGCTAGCAGCTTTTTAGAAGCAAAAACAAATCCTGTCCAGAAGAATATAAATTCACTCAGTACCTTAAATTGTGGCTATAATTTTTATTTGTAATGTCTGGTACTTAATTCATGAAAAGATGAGTCTTGACCATTAGAGCCAAAAAACGGAAACAGACAAGGATCCATACGAAATGTAGATAATGGTGTTATATATACAGACTTTAGATTGGCCTATTTAATAAATTTCAGAATTGGAAAATATGCTGGAGAAAAGTGTGCAGTATAAAGAGGGATTCAAATTTTATAACTGAATTTTTCTATCTACTCTTAAATTTTTCTCAGTGATGCTTGATCTGCTATAAGAGTGATGAGCTTTAGTTTATTTGAAATTTCCTTATTTCAGTTTCAACTTTAATCCATTTTGAGTTTATCTTTGTGTATGGCATTAGGAAGTGTTCTACTTTCATTCTTTTACATATAGCTATCCAATTTTCCCAGCACCAATTATTGAAGAGGCTATCTTTGTCCCATTGTCAAAAATAAGGTACCCATAGGTGTGTGAGTTTATTTCTGGCCTATCTTGTTCCATTGCTCTATATTTTTGTTTTTATGCCAGTAACATACTGTCTTGATGACTGTAGCTTTGTAGTGTAGTCTGAAGTCAGGAAGGTTGATTCCTCCAGCTCCTTTCTTCTTTCTCATGACTGCTTTGGCCATTTGATGTCTTTTATGTTTCCATATAAATTGTGAATTTTTTTGTTTGTTTTGTTCTTTTAGTTCTGTGAAAAATGTCATTGGTAATTTGATAGGGACTGCACTGAATCTGTACATTGTGTTTGGTAGTATAGTCATTTTCACAATATTGATTCTTTTTATCCAGGAACATGGAATATCTCTCCATCTGTTTATGTCATCTTTGATTTCTTTCATTAGTGTCTTATAATTTTCTGTGTACAGTTCTTTTATCTTTTGAGTATGTTTATTTGTAGATATTTAATTCTTTTTGTTGCAACAGTGGAATGGAATTGACTCCTTAATTTCTCTTTTTGGTTTTTCATTGTTAGAATATAGAAACGCAAGTGATTTCTGTGTATTGATTTGTATCCTGTAACTTTGCTAAATTCACTAATTAGCTCTAGCAATTTTCTTAAACAATCTTTAGGTTTTTCTATATATAGTCATTGTATATATACAGTCACTGTATATACATTCTATATATAGCATATAGATATATATGTATAAATATGTGTGTATATATACACATTGTATATATATACACACATTGTATATATGTATATATGTGTATATATACATTGTATATATAGTCACTGTATATACATTCTATATACAGTCATTCTATATACATGCATCTACATTATGTCATTGAAAAATAGTGAGAGTTATTTCTTCATTTCTTTCTTTTTCTTCTCTGATTACTTCTAGAACTATGCTGAATAATAGTGCTGAAAGTGGACACCATTGTCTTGTTCCTGATCTTGGGGGAATGCTTTCAGTTTTTCACCATTTAGAATAACAGCTATAGAATATATGGCATTTACTATGTTGAGGTAGGTTCCTTCTTTTCCCATTTAAAAAAAAAAAAGTTTTAATCATAAATGAGTGAAGAATTTTGTCAAAGGCTTTTTCTGCATCTATTGAGATTATTATATGGTTTTTATCTTTAGATTTGTTAATATGATATATCTCATTGATTGATTTGCATATATTGAAGAATCCCTGCATTCCTGATATAAACACAACTTGATCACTGTGTATGAGCTCTTTGATGTGTTGTTGAATTATGTTTGCCAAAATGTTGTTGAGGAGTTTTGCATCTATGTTTATCAGTGATATTGGCCTGTAGTTTTCTTTTTCGTGTTGTCTTTGGTTTTGGTATCAAGGTGATGGTGGCCTAGTAAAATGAGTTTGGAAGTGTTCCTTCCTTCTGCAATTTTTTGAAAGAGTTTTAGAAAGATAGGCATTAACTCTTCTCTAAATGTTTGACAGATTTCTCCTGTGAAGCCATCGAGTCCTGGACTCTTGTTTTTTTGGGAGGTTTTTGATCACAGCTTCAATTTCAGTGCTTGTAATTGGGTTGTTCATAATTTCTATTTCTTCCTGGTTCAGTCTTAGAAGATTGAACTCGTCTAAGAATCTGTCCATTTCCTCCAGTTATCCATTTTATTGCCATACAATTGTTCATAATAGTCTCTTACAATCCTTTGTATTTCTGCATTGTCTGTTGTAACCTCTCTTTTTTCATTTCTAATTTTTTTGGTTTGATTCTTCTTTTTGTTCTTGATGAGTCTGGCTAAAGGCTTGTCAGTTTTGTTTATCTTCTCAAAGAACCAGCTTTTAGTTTTATTAATCTTTACTATTGTTTCTTTCATTTCTTTTTCATTTATTTCTGCTCAGATCTTTGTGATTTTTTTTCCTTCTACTAATTTTGCAGTTTTTTTGTTTGTTTGTTTGTTGTTCTTTTTCAAGTTGTTTTAGGTGTAAAGTTGAAAGTTTTGAAGTTTAGTCACTCAGTAGTGTCCAACTCTTTGTGACTCCATGGACTGTAGACTACCAGGCTTCTCCATCCATGGGATTTTCCAGGCAAGAGTACTGGAGTGGGCTGCCATTTTCTTCTCCAGAGGATCTTCCCAACTAAAGGATCAAACCTGGGTCTCCCACATTATAGGCAGACGCTTTACCATCTGAGCCACCAGGGAAGTCTAGGTGTAAATTTAGGTTGTCTATTTGATGTTTTTCTTCTTTCTAGAGGTAGAATTTTATTGCTATAAACTTCCCTCTTAAAACTGCTTTCATTGTTGTCATGTTTTCGTTGTCATTTGTTTCTAGAATTTTTTAAATTTCCCTTTATATTTCTTCAGTAAGCTGCTGGTTATTCAGAAACATATTATTTAATCTCCAGGTGTTTGTGTTTCTTACAGTTTTCTTTTTCTCTTGTAATTGATATCTAGTCTCATAGCATTGTGGTTGGAGAAGATGCCTGATATAATTTCATTTTTCTTAAATTTACTGAGGTTTGATTTGTGACCCCAAATGTAGTCTATCCTGGGGAATGTTCCATATGTACTTGAAAAGAAGGTGTATTCTTCTGCATTTGGATGGAATGTCCTGAATATATCAATGAGATTCATCTCATCTAATGTATCATTTAAGACTTGTGTTTCCTTATTGATTTCACGCTTTGATGATCTGTTCATTGGTGTGAGTGGGATGTTAAAGTCTACTATTAATGTGTTACTGTCAATTTCTCCTTTTATGTCTGTTAGTGTTTGTCTTGTGTATTGAGGTGCTCCTCTGTTGGGTGCATCAGTTCAGTTCAGTTCAGTCACTCAGTTGTGTCCAACTCTTTGCGACCCCATGAATCATAGCACGCCAGGCCTCCCTGTCCATCACCAACTCCAGGAGTTCAATCAGACTCACGTCCATCAAGTCAGTGATGCCATCCAGCCATCTCATCCTCTGTCATCCCCTTCTCCTCCTGCCCCTAATTCCGCCCAGCAGCACAGTCTTTTCCAATGAGTCAACTCTCCGCATCAGGTGGCCAAAGTACTGGAGTTTCAGCTTCAGCATCATTCCCTCCAAAGAAATCCCAGGGCTGATCTCCTTCAGAATGGACTGGTTGGATCTCCTTGCAGTCTAAGGGACTCTCAAGAGTCTTCTCCAACACCACACTTCAAAAGCATCAATTCTTCAGTGCTCAGCTTTCTTCCAGTCCAACTCTCACATCCATACATGACCACTGGAAAAACCATAGCCTTGACTAGATGGACCTTTGTTGGAAAAGTAATGTCACTGCTTTTCAATATGCTGTTTAGGTTTATCAGAACTTTCCTTCTAAGGAGTAAGTGTCTCTTAATTTCATGACTGTAGCCACCATCTGCAGTGATTTTGGAGCCCAAAAAATAAAGTCTGACACTATTTCCACTGTTTCCCCATCTATTTCCCATGAAGTGATGGGACCGGATGCCATGATCATCGTTTTCTGAATGTTGAGCTTTAAGCCCACTTTTTCACTCTCCTCTTTCACTTTCATCAAGAATCTTTTTAGTTCCTCTTCACATTCTGCCATAAGCGTGGTGTCCACTGTATATCTGAGGGTATTGATATTTCTCCCGGCAATCTTGATTTTAGCTTGTTCTTCTTCCAGCCCAGCGTTTCTCATGATGTACTCTGCGTATAAGTTAAATAAGCAGGGTGACGATATACATCCTTGACGTACTCCTTTTCCCATTTGGAACCAATCTGTTGTTCCATGTCCAGTTCTAACTGTTGCTTCCTGATCTGCATATAGGTTTCTGAAGAGGCAGGTCAGGTGGTCTGGTATTCCCATCTCTTTGGAGTAGCAAAGGAAGTCTTCCTTTTGCATTGATTTCTTGAACATTATGTAGTGTCCTTCTTTATCTCTTGTTATCTTTATTTTAATGTCTGTTTTGTCTGATATGAGGATTGCTACTCCAGCTTTATTTTTGTTTCCCATTTGCATGGAATATATTTTTCCATCCTCTTGCTTTCAGTCTATATGTCTTCAGGTCCACTCTGGGTTTACTGTAGACAGCATATATTTGGGTCTTGTTTTGTATCCATTCAGCCAGTCTGTGTCTTTTGGTAGGAGCATTTAATCCATTACAGTAGTTATTGATATATATGTTCCTATTGCATTTTTGTCAATTGCTTGGGGTTAATTTTCTAGATCTTTTTTCTTCTTTTTCATCTCTTGTATTCCTTGACTATACAAATCCTCTTAAGATTTGTTGTAAAGCTGGCTTGGTGGTACTGGAGTCTCTTAACTTTTGCTTGTTTGAAAAGCTTTTTGTTTCTCCATCAATTTTGAATGATATTCTTGCTGGGTACAGTAATCTTGGTTGTAGATTTTTCCCTTTCAGTACTGTAAATATATCCTGCCATTCCCTTCTAGCATGCCAAGTTTCTGCTGAAAGATCAGCTGTTGAATGTATGGAGTTTCCATTTTATGTTACTTGTTGCTTTTCCCTTGCTGCTTTGAATATTCTTTCTTTGTGTTTAGTCTTTGTTAGTTTGATTAGTATGTGTCTTGGCATGTTTCTCTTTGGGTTTATCCTGTATGGGACTCTGTGCCTCTTGGACCTGAATGACTATTTCATTTTTCATGTTGGGGAAATTTTCAACTATAATCTCTTCAAAAATTTTCTCATACCCTTTATTTTTCTCTTCTTCTTCTGGGATCTCTATAATTTGAATATTGGTGTGTTTGATATTGCCCCAGAGGTCTCTGAGAATATCCTCAGTTCTTTTCATTCTTTTACTTCATTCTACTCTTCAGAAGTTATTTCCACCACTTTCTCTTCCTGCACACTGATTCATTCTTCTGCTTCAGATATTCTGCTATTGATTCTTTCTAGAGTATTTTAAGTTTCAGTAATTATATTATTTGTCTCTGTATGTTTATTATTTAATTCTTCTAGGTCTTTGTTAATTGATTCTTGAATTTTCTCCGTTTTATTTTCAAGGTTTTTGATCATCCTTATTATCATTATTCTGAATTCTTTTTCAGGTAGTTTGCCTATTTCCTCTTCTTCTTTTTTTGGGGGGGTTGGGAGGAGCCTCTGTTTTTTTACTTTGTTCCTTCCCTTGTGTAGTATTTCTCTGCCTTTTCATTATTATTATTTTTTTAACTTATTGTGTTTGAGGTCTCCTTTTCCCAGGCATCAAGGTTGAATTCTTTCTTCCTTTTGGTTTCTGTCCTCCTATGTTTGGTCCTGTGGGTTTGTGGAAATTTCATATAGGGTGAGATTTGTGCTGAGTTTTTTGTTTATTTGTTTATCCTCTGATGGGAAAAGCTGAGTGAGGTGGTAATCCTGTCTGCTTATGCTTGGGTTTGTATTTTTGTTTTGTTTGTTATTTAGATGAGGTGTCCTTCACAGGGTGCGATTGGTGGTTGGGTGATACCAGGTCTTGTATGTAAGTGGTTTCTTTTGTGTGATTTCTCACTATTTGATAATCCCTAGGGTTAGTTCTCTGGTAGTCTAGGTTCTTGGAGTCAGTGATCCCACTCCAAAGGATCAGGGCTTGATTTCTGGTCAGGAAAGAATAGTCCACAAGTGGTTTGTTATGGCATTGAGATTAAAACAAATTTCCAAAAGTGAGAAACCAAAGATGAATCCCAGACAAATGACAGTTACGAAATCAGGCAAATAACAGAATATACACATATAGATATACACCTATAAGCAAAGTCAAAACAGTCCAACAAAAATAAAGTACAGTCGATTGAGCTGGTGAAAAAAGGAAATCAAAAATTATATTTACAAGTTAAGAACAAAACTATCTAAAGTAGAAACTGGTAAACAAAACTAAAGCAAGGTGCCAAGTGGGGAATAAACCAATGGAAACAAAACTACCAAATATGTTGAGGGGAAAGAAAAGAAAGAATATATATGCAAGGTTAAATAGAGTTAGATGAAGATGAATTATATATAGAAAAGATTAATTGCAAGGAGTAAAGAACAGGCAAAGGAATAAATGTAGAAAAAATATAATAGGTTTAAAAAATTAACAAAAATATAAAAACCAGAAAAGAAAAAAAAAAGCAAGGAAGAAAGAAAAAAAAAATTAAAAAAAGGGAAAACTTCACAGAAAGCAAAAGCCCAATGTAGATACAAAGGTTTATAACAACAATAAAAATTGTGACTGAATATACACATATACACCCATAAGCAAAATCAAAGCAATCCAACAAAAATAAAGTACGATAAATTGACCTAGTGAACAAAGGAAACCAAAAATTATATCTACTGATTAAGAACAAAACTAACTAAAGCATAAACTATAAAACAAAACTAAAGCAAAGTGCCAATTGAAGAATAAAGCAGTGAAAATAAAACTAACATATGTTGAGAAGAAAGAAAAGAAAAAATAAATATGCAAAATTAAATAGAGGTATTTAAAGAAGATTTATATACATTAAAGATTAACTTCAAGGGGAAAAGAACAGTAGGAAAAGCAATCAAAAGAATAAATGTAAAAAATAATAATAGGTTTTAAAATTTAAAAATTAAGATTTAAATAAAAAGAGCAAAGAAAAAAAAAAAAAAAGGAAAACTCCACAGAATTGCAAAAGTCCAATGTAGAGGCAGAGGTTTATAACAACAATAAAAAATGTGACTGAGGGAAAAAAAAAAAGCTTAAAAATTTAATTAAATTTCATAATACCAGTAAAATAGACAACTAAAAAGAGGGGTGGGGAATCCAAACGAATCTCCAGAACAAGTCAAAACATAAGAATAATAAATGTTTTGAATCACTGCTGTCACAGTCCTTTCCTTCACTGGGAGTCACAGTCCACCTCACTTTCCTAGGATGCCCTCCAACATTGTACTGATATTTGGACCTGCTGTGGGGGCAGCTCTGATTCTAATCTAGTCCTACTCCTTGCTTCCAGTCTCCACAGTTATCTGAACTATGTCTATTGTGGGAGCTCTCAGTGTCCTTTTATATATTCTATAGACACAGAGTCTGCCTAGTTGAGCATGTGGATTTAATCTGTAGCTTGTACAGCTGGTGGGAAGGGTGGGAAGGTTTTAGGTCTTCTTCTTTAGCCTCACTACCCCTAGGTTTCAATTGTGGTGTTAGTTCCACCTCTGCATTTGGGTGGTCCACTGGGATTTGCTCCTGAGACTTCCCTGGAGAACTTGGGTTTGTCCCTGTGAGGGCCAGGTGTGGAGTTGGTGCAGCTGCTTGGGTTGCATGGGTTCTGGCAACACCAGGTTCTCAGGGGACTTAGCAGATAGGGTAGCAGGAAATATAGTACTCTAGAAAGGTATGGAAACAAGTATTGGCCAGTACGCTCCAGTATTCTTGCCTGGAGAACTCTCCTGACAAAAAAGTCTGGCATACCACAGTCTACAGGGTCACAAAGAGTTGGATACCATCAAAGCAACCCTGTGTGCACAGGTGCAAGACATTTTTGCCTGTGGCAGCTCTCCTCCAGTGAGAGTTGAGCATGAAGATGGTGCATCTGCTTGGCTTGTGGGGACCCTGGCAGCACCAAGTGTGCAGGGACATGGACTGCTCTGCCTCAGGAGTTAACGTCCTATCAGAGTCTTTTTTTTTTTTTCAGCTTCTTGTAGCTGGTGATCAGAAGGCCTCTTTGCCCACTCTTTCTCTGTAGTTCTGCCCATTTAGGCACTTAGAGGGCTCCCTTTCCTGGGGTCCTTCTCTATTGTTCTGCACATCAGGAACAGAGAGGCGGCCCCTCCTCGCTGGGGTCCTATTCTGTAGATCTGTGCATCAGGCACTTGACGGAGCACCCTGGCTGGGATCATATGCTGCAGCTCAGTGTGTCAGGCATTTGATGGGCCAGCCTCTCTAGTGTTCAGCTGCTGATGCTGGCCTGTGGGGAGAGAGAGGCTACGGTAATGGCTTCACACCCTATGAGTGACTCAGCATTATTGCCTTGTTTCCATGGCTGCCTGGCTTTCTTCCACAGGCATTTCCCACCCGGATCTCCTCTCTCACATCCCCTCCATCTGTCTCTCCGCAGTCAGCACCAGCCCTCACCCTGGCCCTGGGATTGCTTCACAATCCCTAAATTTCAGCTACCAGCCACTGCGCTTTCCAGGAGACCTGTGTCCCTGTCTGAGGTATGTTTGGCTGTGGCAAGGACTGTCTGATTCTAATTCCATTTAGGCTGCCACGGATCAGCTATTTCACTCTCAGTCTTCAATATTTTTTCTCTGACTCAGACAATTGCCCTGATGGGGGGATCGGACCCCTGCTTCAGTTCCTCTACCCACCAAGGGCAGGACCAGTCCTACTAACACTCTTGTTTTTCTCCCTTAGTTCCTTGGTCCTACCGAGTTTTGTATGATTCTATATAATTCTTTTCCACTGGTCAGGTACTCCTGTCCACTCTCAACTGGTGTTCTGCATGGACTTCTGTGTCCAAACGCTTATTCCTGATGTATCCATGGAGAGAGACATACTCTACATCCACCTACTCCTCTGCCATCCTGTTCTTCTGCTGGAATTTTTAATGTTGATAACTTGTATCTAGTTTTTTTTTTTTTTTTTTTTTTCCCCTTTGTCTATTCTCTTTATCTTAGGTTTATAGAGGTTTGACTATGATATACCTATGGGTGATTTTTATATTTACCTTCTTTTGGAGTTACTGGGTTTCTTGGATCTGTGAATTCTCATTTTTCATCAAATTTAGGAAACTTGAAAGCTAATATTTCTCAGGTTATTTCCTTATTTCTTTACTTTGAAGGATCCAATTACATGTATCCCTTCTGAAAATGAATTTTTGTGTTTTTCTTTTCCCAACATTTTTTTATTGACTCAGTTTGAATGATTACTATTAATCTGAATTTCAAATTTGCTGATCATTCTGCTTTTGAATTCATCCTATAACATTTTCATATCAGATATTCTATATTTGCTTTTTTAAAGAATTAGAGTTTTTGTTTATAGTCCATACATATTTTTAAGATTCTCAATTATATTTATTTTCTTTCAAATTCTTGATCATACTTTCTGTTTTAAAATCCTTATCTGCAAATTGAAACCTCAGTTTCATTGTGGTGTCTGTTTCTACTAGCTCTTTTATTCTTTTGGTAGAAAAATACATATTTCTGTTTCCTTTGGCTATGGAATAAATTTTTGTTTTCTCATGTCCAGTAATAATGATTGTTTGCTATATTGTAAAATGTCTGGATTATATTTCTTCTTTTAAAGTGTTTTGTTTTTTTCTGACAGATAGCCAAATGAAAATTGATCATCATGAACCTTTATTTTAGACTTTGTTTGAGTGGTTATGTTCCACTACTTTGCTTTGTTCTACTTGTGATCCTACTTTGAAAGCATGATATTTCTGGAGTGTCAACAGCACTCCTAGGGTACTCAGCGAGTCTCCACTCTAGCTGGAACATTCTGTAAAGCTCTCAGCACTGGGGAACCTCTCATATCTTCATTCAGTTATTAGTCCCCAGCAGCTGTTCTCTGACACATCTTAAAATCTCACCCTAAGCCTTTATAGCCTTGCTTTTAGCCAAGGGACAGAGGAAATAACATGCTCACATAAGAGTTTTTCTCTGTACAGCTCTCCTTCCTCCTCCTGCTTCACAGCTCAGAAGCTCTGACTCTTATTTCTGCCTGCTTCCTTCATTGAGACTGCAGCTTTTCACTTGGGTTTCTCCTCTTTGTGCTGTAGTCTAAAAAAAAAAAAAAAACCTCTTAGGCAGGAAGCCAGCGTGAATGTAGGGTTCACTTGTCAGAGTTTTTTCTTTTTTCTCAGATAAAATAGGCTTACCCTCTGTTGTCCATCCTTGAAAACAATTGCCTCATATAGTTTGTCTCTTTTTATACTTGTTTGCAAAGGGTGCAGTAGTCTGATATAGTAACTGTGTCGTGGCTAGAAATGAAAATTCCAAATATATTTTATTTTCACCTAGATAAAGAAAACGAGGCATAGGGTTTACCATATTTATCTCAAAGCAGTACTTTCGAGGAAAATGCATTCTCTTTGTCTCAATCTAAAGAGGAATTTAGATTGATTTAAAATGAATTTGTTAGAATCTGGTCTAGAATATTACCAGGGAGACAACAATATTTAAATATTCACCTTGGATTTACAAGCTGTCAAAACACCCTCATAATCATTATCAGATGAATATTCATATTATATATTCAATATTTTTACATATAGTACATTTTTAATCACTCATTTTTGAACACTATGGCAGCCTTGTGCGATGACAATATTTCATATAGCGAGACTTCAACAAAGAGAGATTAAGTAATTTGCTCAAAGTGACACATAGAAGTTGCACTGGAGCCAGAAATCCACCACAAAAAGCCCAAGGCCATACTTTTTAACTCGTGTGTTTTATCGCAACAAAAGATGAGCCTTTTCCCTTGTGATCTCCAAAAACAAGGTTTTATTCACTTCCTGCTAGAGCACCCATTCCACTCCACTGTCCCCATAAAACAAGATGAGTCTGAAGAGTGTAGAAAAGGTGAAAAACACAATCAGAGTTAGAATTAAAAATAAGTACAATGGAAATTTCTAGGAAATATCATACTATCAGAATTATTAATTTAAGATATATATCTGTACTTCCACTTCAATTTTCACATTAAGAAGGTATTATTTATATTTCAAGACTCAGTATAGATGTCATTTCTTCTATGAAAACTTTACTAAATTCTCCCTTTTATCTCCCCTCCAAATTGGATGTGGTGCCCCCTTTCTGAGTGTTGGAATATTTACTAGAGTACTCATGACAAGATACTTAATTTTCTCTGTACTTATCTACTTATGGACTCAGGTTCCAAAAACTTGAATCTTAAGAGCTTGGGCTTGTATTATTCAGGGCTTTATCTCAAGAATAGGAGCATTGTCCCTAAAACACAGAGGGTGTTCAAATTTAAAAATTATATACACACACACACATCTTGTACAATCAAGAAGGTTGAAAAACAGCTATGCATGACAAAAACAAGATCTGCTTTCTAAAACAAGATGATTTCCACCTTCACCATCACGCTGATAGTGAAGCCCAGCTTGATTACACTATGATTATTTTTAGCTTTTCTTCAGAATTCATTAGTGCTTGTACAGTGGAAGATAGGCTCATATATCCCTGTCTACGAAATAGTCATAGAAAAACCATCTTCTTCATGTTAACTGTAGCTATGAAGTATTATTGTTTACCAGGCATATAATCTAATAAAATTTTCATATGGCCATTTATTATATCAGCGAATTGTTTTAGGAAATAAATGACAGTTGCAATATTTGACAGACATGCAAGTGTTGAATGTGCGTGCTTAGTCTCTCAGTCCTGTCTGACTCTTTGCCACCCCGTGGACTGTAGTCTGCCGGGTTCCTCAGTCCATGGTGATTCTCCAAGCAAGAATAATACAGTGGGTTGCCATGCCCTCCTCCAGGGGATCTTCCGAACCCAGGGATGGAACCCAGGTCTCCTGCATTGCAGGTGGATATTTTACTGTCTGAGCCACTAGGGAAGGCAGAGAATACTGGAATGGATAACCTATCCCTTCTCCTGGAAAACTTCCTGACCCAGGAATTGAACCAGGGTCTCCTACATTGCAGGCAGATTCTTTACCAGCTGAGCTATCAAGATTAACATAATAAATTTTTTAATGGAAGGTGCTTCATTAGCAAGAAAATACTTCCTTTCTCATACAGATAGATGTACAATCAAGGTGTTAAAACAAGTCACTAAAATTGTTTCAAAGGGTAACATAACCTTTGTCACACATTTAGCAAAATATTAATGGTTTCAGGAAAACAATACTACAGAAACACCTAATTTGCTAAAAATAACATCCCCCCTCCCCATTCTATCTCTTCCTTCTCTACTAGTGGGTCTCACTTAGTAAACTGTTTAGGTTGCCTCAGGATATAAAAACTGTCAAGAACATTATTGAGACATGGGCAAGTTTGGTAGAATCTTCTCTGTCAGAATAGATGACAACTAATTATAGTCTAGAAACTGGGAAACCCTTGGGGAAGAAGTGAAGTCTGAGTCTGCCCAGATAAGATTGTTTGAGGCTATTTTTGATGGTGATAGTATTTATGAGCTGTATTAATAATAGATGAACTGATGTTGGAGCACTAAAATATAAAAACATTCTTATTTGACCACCAGGAAGTTGCTTGCTTGGCAACAATAATAAAAATAAAACAAGCATTAAATAATAAATCACCTCTTTAAAGGAAAGATTTCATGGTGTTCTTTAATATTCATAAAGTTGTTAACAAAAGTTTTTAAAGCTTTACATTGTGTCATTCTGAGAGAGATGAGGGAATATGTTTTCCTTAATTTAAAAGAAGCTTTGGGATTTCTTTCTGTAATGATTGTGCTTTCTTGGTTCTGACATTGTTTTCTGTATATTCTCTGTTATTAAAAAATGAATATTATCTACAATAAAATACCACCATTAGCTTGCTTTTTTTCTGTGAGCTAAGATTTAATAAATATTCACCCTTGAAATTTTATTCTTTTTCTTGACAAGGGAGGAAAAAAGGGCTTCTTGGTTTCTCTCTTGAACCTTCATAAACAGCTTTCTTTTGAGTCTGCAGACTTAGGGAGTGCACCAGAGAAGCAGAGCTGGTGTGCTTTGACTTAATGTACTCTGTAATTTTCTACTCTGAAGCCTCCATCAGACTTTGGTGCCACAATCACTGATATTTTCCTGGGTGTATTGGAGCATTTGTATTAAGCAATGTCCCTTTACTTCAGGCTTTAGTTGCAAATATATGTGTCCATGAAGGAGGAGACCAACAATGCTGCCAGTTCCCTGTGAATGAATTTATTAAATTTTATGTCACTCCGTCTTAAAGCATGTGTGTAACTAATGGTCGAAAAGGTACTGGCAGAAAAGGGAAAAAAAAAAAAAAAAAAAAAAAAAAACAGAATAAAACCGAAAGGAGATATCACAGTAAAACAAAATAAATAATAAAACAAACAAAAAAAAAGATACAAATAACTATCTTCTTATTTTATGGACTAATTAACCTTACATGTATAATTCTAACAATGTTGACTGTCAAGATAGGAAGAAAAGCTAGAGAAAATAGGATAATCCCTTTATTTATTGTTTATTTCATTATTAGACCATGGTTTCTATTGTTATAATTGAGTAGTAGGGGCATGCAGAATTGAAGGACTGCATTGGAAACTCACTCAGTAAACAAATGGAGAAAATATATTTAGCATAGGAATGGGTTTAGAATTTTAGGGTTTCATACAGATTCTTAAACATATATAAAAGTTGTCTCTTTTTTTTTCAAGTAATTTGAGAACTTTCGAAATAATAGGCTCAAATACTAAAAAAGAAAAAAAAAATACTACAATGAGAGTAATAAGAAAGTGTCAGAATTCTAGGAGAACAGTAAAGAGAATAGATAAGAGAAAGAGTCAGAAAACAACTCTGAGTTTCTTCAAAAACTGACAAAGAGGTGCAGAAGAAGACAGCATAGTTACTCACGAGGGAGACCCTTTCTCATAACTCCAGGCTCTGGGCTAATTTACTTAAGTGCATAATTATTTCAAAGATGTTGAACTCTATTGAATGCTTTTCTTGAGAGCAGCTGTACAGAAAAATTGGAGAAATTCTTTGTAACTTCATGGGTAAATTATTTTATGAAGCCCTAAAGCACAATTTCAACTGTCATATCAAATAAGTAGATTCATAGAAATCAGAATAATGGTGTCCATTTTCAGAGAACTTGGACAATGTACCTTCATAAAAGGAGAAATCCTGGAGACGCTAACAAGAGATTTCAGGTCCTAGCAGTAGACAGGTGCCTGAGATATGATTGTAAATGAGTGAAAAAAGCTGGTTCTATTAAGAGTTCACATCTGTACTGTTTACTATGTACAAGGAAGTCTTTAGCAGATTTAGCAAATAAAGTACAAGACATTCCAGTAAATGTGGTGTTTCAGGTAAACAATGAGCAATCTATTTTTAAAATTTAAATATGTCCCAGAAGGTAATGGCACCCCATTCCAGTACTCTTGCCTGGAAAATCCCATGGACGGAGGAGCCTGGTAGGCTGCAGTGCCTGGGTTCGCTGAGAGTCGGACATGACTGAGTGACTTCACTATCACTTTTCACTTTTTACTTTCAAGCATTGGAGAAGGAAATGGCAACCCACTTTAGTGTTCTTGCCTGGAGAATCCCAGGGATGGGGGAGCCTGGTGGGCTTCTGTCTATGGGATCGCACAGAGTCAGACATGACTGAAGCTACTTAGCAGCAGCAGCAGCAGCAGCATGTACTATTTAGGGTAGCTCAGCTGGTAAAGAATCCACCTGCAATGCAAGAGAACCCGGTTGACTCCTGGGTTAGGAAGATGTCCTGGAGAAGGGACAGGCTCCCCACTCCAATATTCTTGGGCTTCCCTGGTGGCTCAGTCAGTGAAGAATCATCCTGCAATGCGGGAGACCTGGGTTTGATCCCTGGGTTGGGAAGACCCCCTGGAGGAGGACATGGCAACCCATTCTAGTATTCTTGCCTGGAGAATCCCATGGACAGAGGTGCTTGCCTGGCTAGAGTCCATGGGGTCGCAAAGAGTCACACAAGACTGAGAGACTAAGCACAGCACAGAGTGCTATGTTGGGGACATTTTACACTAAAAGCTGTTTATCAGAAATTCGAATTTAACTGCATATTCTGTATTTTATCTAGCAACTCCATTTAGCACATTAATTTCATTCAATTAATTCATTTGATTCTTTAAAACATTGTTTTACTTTGTAAATTTTATAGAAATAGTTGCTTTACAATATTGTGTTAGCTTCTACTGTACAATAAAATGAATCAGCTACACATACACATATATCCCCTCTCTTTTTGGATTTTCTTCCCATTTAGGCCACCACAGAGCATTGAGTAAAGTTCCCTGTGCTTCACAGTAGGTTCTCATTAGTTACCTATTTTATACATAGTATCAATTGTGTTTACCTACCAGTTCCAACCTCCCAATTCATCTGATTCTTAAAATAACCTGGCGGGCTAGATATTTTCACTTTTTTTTTTTTTTCATTTCACAGATGATAAACTGAGGCAGAGAGGAAGTTTTATAATCTTCCAGGTTCATGTGGATAGTGATTTATGAAGCTTGGTTCAAAGCTAAGAGGCTTCAGAGACCCTGTTCCTACTGTTAAGTTGCTTCAGTCGTGTCCGACTTTGTGCAATCCCATAGATGGCAGCCCACCAGGCTCCCCCGTTCCTGGGATTCTCCAGGCAAGAACACTGGAGTGGGTTGCCATTTCCTTCTCCAATGCATGAAAGTGAAATGAAAGTGAAGTTGCTCAGTTGTGTCCAACTGTTAGCGACCCCATGGACTGCAGCCTACCAGGCTCCTCCGTCCATGGGATTTTCCAGGCAAGAGTACTGGAGTGGGGTGCCATTTCCTTCTCCATCCTGATCCTAACTGCTCTCTAAATAGCATTGCATCCACCCAGAAATGTGATGCAGACCAGGCCCAAAATGAAGAAAAATGAAAGACTGGTAGGCAGCAAGACCTCTGAAAAAATATTAAATTTAGAATCTGTATTAGAACCTCTGCTTCTAATATCTCCCCACTATAATTGTCACTCTGCCATATAATTACTGCCATATGAGTTTTCTGAAATTTAAATATAGTCATCTTGCTTACTGGTCCAGATTTTCCGGTGGCTCTTAGAAACTCATGATAAAATTATGTGCTTTTTGCATGATAGATGAGGCCTTCATAATTGGACACCTGCCCACCTCCATTACTTCACTTCTCACAACCTCCTTTTATTTCCCCAGCTTTACATGTATACACAGACGTGCTGTATCTCAGAAACAATGAAGTAGGTTAGTTTCCTGAATTAAAGAATATACATTCATATTATTTGAAGTATTGTTGTTCATTTGCTACGTTACGTCCAATTCTTTGCAACCCCATGAACTGTAGCATTCCAGGCTTCCCTGTCCTTCAGTATCTCCCTGAGTTTGCTCAGACTAATGTCCATTGAGTCAGCGATGCCATTCAACCATATCATCCTCTGTTGTCCCCTTCTCCTCCTTGCCTTCAATTTTTCCTATTTCCCAGCATCAGGGTCTCTTCCAATGGGTTTGCTCTTAGCATCAAGTGGCCAAAGTATTAGAGCTTTAGCTTCAGGATTAGTCCTTCTAATGAATATTTAGGATTGCTTTCTTTTAGGATTGACTAATTTGATCTCCTTGCAGTCCAAGGCATTCTCAAGAGTTCTCCAACACCACAGTTCAAAAGCATCTTTGGCACTCAGATTTCTTTATGGTCCACCTCTCACATCAGTACATAACTACTGGAAAATAGTGGGCTCTATATAAAGATAGTAAACAAATGCTCTTTCATATCACCTTGCATTGCTTATGCCATTACACTATTTCTTTTCACTCTTTCCTTGGTGAATTCTTGCTACCTTTCACTCTCAGAAGGCTCTCTTCATGGGAAGCTGTGCTTGGCTCTCCAAGGCCAACTTTCATGTTGCTTGTTACCTAACTACTCAAAGGAAGCCATGTTTAGATTTGCTTTTCTAGATTTTGCTTTAGATTTAAAGTAGTTTAATCTTGATAGCAGATATTTAAGCAATGTTTATAAAAAAGAAGCAGAAACAAATAAATGCTTTCCAAAGCCTTATTACCCAGTTAATGCTTTTAGTCATCTCTTGTACATTGTAAGGTCTCAAACGTATCTACTGATTGAGTGAGTGATTCCCTGCTTGTTATTTCTAAATTACCTTTAGTTAAAAAACTACAGCTTTACATAAAGTAACTCCTGTTAATAAAACTCAAGATAGTATTGTTTTGAAACCTCAATATGTCCCCTAGTGAAATTTCAAACTGGCCCCTGTACCTGGAGGGCAAGAAGAGACTGAAGAAAGAGGCAGGCCATTCCAGATTGGCCAGTGATAGTTTTAATAAGCAAGCAGACTTAATCATGAGGCTTGTCTTGGGTGGCCACAGGACCAATAGACCTCTGAACCCATCCATCAGAATTATAAAAGTTTAATATAGAGTCCTTAACTGGGTTCAGTCACACACACTGTCCAGAAGGTCCCAGCAGCACTTTGCTCTCTCAAGGCTGTGTCCTTAAAAAAAGGCTCCTGCTGAGAATACACTGGGCAGAATGCACATTCTGAGAACAGGGGAGAAGATGAGGAGCACGCATTGCCCAGGTCCAGCTCACGGGTCAACCAGTGGTCACTTCCTCTTGATTATTTCCTCTGAAAAAGATTTATCATGTACTTGTTTCCAGACATGATGCATTAAATCTATCATCAAGACTTTATGATTTTTATGCTGAATGTTATGATGAACAAAATTTAAAGTAGCTAATAACTGCTGAGTAAATTTTAATTGATTATTAAATTTCAAAAATGAGAACTTGAATGTACTTATGTTTGTTAGCATTATACTCCATCTTCCAGACATCAAAGCTATAATTCTCAATAATGTAAGTCACTTATACTATCTCTACATCCCTCCTTGAAAACCAGAGTGAAACAAGTAGAATAAATTGATAGGGGCTCATGGGGGTGTTGACGTTGCTGTAGTAATTGTTGCTGTTCTTCTTTCTCTTCTTCCTTTCTTTACTCTCATTCCCTCATCCCCCTCTACCTCCTCTCAGTTATTAAGAGAAATTTAGAGAATTGCTTGGCATGTAAAAATAACAAATGGTGTCAAAAGAAAAAAATCATACATTTGTTGTCAGAAAACACTACACAAGGCTATATATAAGCTACATAAAAATAATATATTTTTATGTACTTAAAATGTTTATATATAGTATATGTTGGGAATATCTGTTGTAGTATATATATATATATATATATGCTTAAATGCATTTATAAAAGATGCATATATGTATATATACAAAAGCACACTGATATATATGTGTGTACATATCTGTATATACATAGACATAATATGTTCTACAATAAAAGCAAGTTTCAATATTTAGCAAATTATGCATAGGACTTATAGTAACAAATATACGTACAGTAGCAAATTATAAATTCAAATGTAAGTGAGAATTCTTTTCTTCTACATGAAGGCCCTAAATATTTAGTGCTTGTCTAACTACCATGTCACACTCTTAAACTGGTTGCGGTTTGCCTGCAGGTGCACTCAAATTAGGCTTACTTCGGTGTTACTCTTTGTTGGCAGCAGAGAGAAAGCAAGTTTGGGAATTAGCAATTAAGTAAATACCTAAACATACATACAGATTTCTCAAGAGGCAGGTCAGGTGGTCTGGTATTCCCATCTCTCTCAGAATTTTCCGCAGTTTATTGTGATCCACAGAGTCAAAGGCTTTGGCATAGTCAATAAAGCAGAAATAGATGTTTTTCTGGAACTCTCTAGCTTTTTCCATGATTCAGCAGATGTTGGCAATTTGATCTCTGGTTCCTCTGCCTTTTCTAAAACCAGCTTGAACATCTAGAAGTTCACGTTTCACGTACTGTTGAAGCCTGGCTTGGAGAATTTTGAGCATTATTTTACTAGCGTGTGAGATGAGTGCAATGCACAGCAGTTTGAACACTCTTTGGCGTTGCCTTTCTTTGGGATTGGAGTCAAAACTGACCTTTTCCAGGCCTGTGGCCACAGCTACATTTTCCAAATTTGCTCGCATGTTGAGTGCAGCATTTTCACAGCATCATCTTTTAGGATTTGAAATAGTTCAACTGGAATTCCATCACCTCCATTAGCTTTATTCGTAGTGATGCTTCCTAAAGTCCACTTGAACATTCCAGGATGTCTGGCTCTAGGTGAGTTATCACACCATCATGATTATCTGGGTCATGAAGATGTTTTTTGTACAGTTCTGTGCATTCTTGTTACCTCTTCTTAATATCTTCTGATTCTTTCAGCTCCATACTGTTTCTGTCCTTTATTGTAACCATCTTTGCATGAAATGTTCTCTTGGTCTCTCTAATTTTCTTGAAGAGATCCCTAGTCTTTCCCATAATACGGGAAGACTTTCTTATCTCTCCTTGCTATTCTTTGGAAGCCTGCATTCAAATGGGTATATGTTTCCTTTTCTCCTTTGCTTTTTGCTTCTCTTTTCACAGCTATTTGTAAGACCTCCTCAGACAACCATTTTGCATTTTGCTTTTTTGCATTTCTTTTTCTTGGGGATGGTCTTGGTCCCTGTCTCCTGTACAATGTCATGAATCTCTGTCCATAGTTCATCAGGCATTCTATCAAATCTAGTCCCTTAAATCTATTTCTCACTTCCACTATATAATCATAAGGGACTTGATTTAGGTCATACCTGTATAGTCTAGTGGTTTTCCCTACTTTCTTCAATTTAAGTCTGAATTTGGCAATAAGATGTTCATGATCTGATCCACAGTCAGCTCCCAGTCTTCTTTTTTCTGACTTTATAAAGCTTCTCCACCTTTGGCTTCAAAAAATATAATCAATCTGATATTGGTGTTGACCATCTGGTGATGTCCATGTGTAGAGTCTTCTCTTGTGTTGTTGGAAGAGGGTATTTGCTATGACCAGTGTGTTCTCTTGGCAAAACTCTATTAGCCTTTGCCCTGCTTCATTTTATACTCCAAGCCCAAATTTGCATGTTATTCCGGGTGTTTCTTGACTTCCTACTTTTGCATTCCATTCCTCTATAATGAAAAGGACATCTTTTTTGGGTGTTAGTTCTCTTGAGAAATCTGTGTGCAGGTCAGGAAGCAATAGTTACAACTGGACATGGAACAACAGACTAGATCCAAATAGGAAAAGGAGTATGTCAAGGCTATATATTGTCACGCTGCTTATTTAACTTCTGGGCAGAGCACATTATGAGAAACACTGGGCTGGAGGAAGCACAAGTTGGAATCAAGATTGCTGGGAGAAATATCAATAACTTCAGATATGAGGAAGACACTATCCTATAACAGAAAGCAAAGAAGAACTAAAGAGCCTCTTGATGAAAGTGAAAAAAAGAGAGTGAAAAAGTTGGCTTAAAACTCAACATTCAGAAAACTAAGATCATGGCATCTGGTCTCATCACTTCATGGCAAATAGATGGGGAAACAGTGACAGACTTTATTGTTTTGGGTTCCCATGAAATGAAAAGACTGCACCCATGAATTGAAAAGACGCCTACTCCTTGGAAGAAAAGTTATGACCAACCTAGACAGCATATTCAAAAGCAGAGACATTACTTTGCCAACAAAGGTCCATCTAGACAAGGCTATGGTTTTTCCAGTAATCATGTATGGATATGAGAGTTGGACTATGAAGAAAGCTGAGTGTCGAAGAATTGATGCTTTTGAACTGTGGTGTTGGAGAAGACTCTTGAGAGTCCCTTGGATGCAAGGGGATCCATCCAGTCCATCCTAAAGGAAATCATTCCTGAATATTTATTGGAAGGACTGATGTTGAAGGTGAAACTCCAATACTTTGGCCATCTGATATGCAGAACTGATGCATTTGAAAACACCTGATGCTGGGAAAGATTGAAGGTGGGAGGAGAAGGGGACGACGGAAGATGAGATGGTTGGATGGCATCACTGAGTCGATGGACATGAGTTTGAGTAAACTCTGGGAGTTGTTGATGGGCTGGGAGGAGGCCTGATGTGCCGCAGTCTATGGGGTCTCAAACCGTTGGACATGACTGAATGACTGAAATGAACTGAACTGAAATGCCTAAAATTGAAGTTACTCTTTTCATAGACTGTAGCCTACCAGGCTCTTCCATCCATTGCATTTTCCAGGCAAGAATATTGGATTCGGTTGCTATTTCCTTCTACGTGAAATCTTCTCAACCCAGGGACTGAACCCAGGTCTCCCTCATTGTAAGCAGATGCTTTACCATCTGAGCCACCAGGGAATTCCCAAATACCTAAACAGGCATAAATTTTAGAAGCTTAACTTTTAAAAATGCCTGTTTATCCTAACGGGTTAATACAACTTGTTACCAACTAGCAAATGCCTTAGACTTAACATTTGTGTATGAGTCAATTGTTTAGGACTTAGTAATTTTTCTTTTAAGGAAGAATAGTCTATAAGAATGTTACTTCCTCACTCTGTATCATAAAAGACTATTTGACATATAATACGTTGTTAAAATAATTTTTGAATTATGCTTAAGAACTCAGGAAAGTACACAGATTTTACTCATCTTTTTGTGATACTGAGAGGAAGGTTGGTTGGCTTCTTATTCATAGGACTCACTGTTTCAAGCTAGAAAAGATTTTGACCTTTCAGCAGAGCCGGCTGTATAATTATAGGTTTTGTACTTCTAGTATCAGTGTCCCAAGGTTGCTCTCTGTTTATAGAAAATAAATGTTCATCTGATTCTCATTTTTATATGACCTCATATTCTTATGCTTTGAGTTATAATTTGCCATAAAGTTTTCTCTGCTGATATTTCACTGCCTTTTTTTTTTTTAAACATTAAAGGAGAGAAGTCTACGGTTATGATGATGATGATCATGATGAAGAGGAGGAGGAACAAAATACTAGCAAGCAGCACTGCCATTCTTGAGCTTGTGTTTGGTACCAAGAACTGTATTAAGCACCGCTGCCTGTTACTTCTTACAGTAATACTGTGAGTTAGGTGGTACTTCCATTTTGTAGAAGAGACATATGAGTCACAGAATAGTTACCCAAGTTAGCATGGCTGGTAAATGGTGAGTAAACTCACATTTTTCTGACTTTAAAGCATTCATGGTTTATTCATAGCACTATGGCTTGGACAAGAGTCCCATGCATATGTAGTTGAGAACTAAATATCATACAATATCCAAGCAATTAGTTGAAGTGGACAGTTTGAGATAATTTGATTGAAAATATCTTGCATAAAATAGCCCTATATAATGAACCAACAGGACATTAAAAAATGTCTCCCATTTGTCTAACACAGAAGGTTTCAGATTTTTATGTTATTATTATTTTTTGGTTTGTTTATATCTTGTTATCCTTACACAAACATTTTCAAGACCATTATATCACATGGAGAATGAAAATTCCAAAAGGTTAAATTCTAAAAAAGGCAACAAGAGGTAAAACAAATTCTCAAATGTGTATCTTATCACTTTCTCCAATACATTTTTTCCCAAAAAATACTGTGTCAACAGTATTTCACATTATTTTTGTCTTAAGACTTTTAAAATGATCTCCTATGTCACAGATTAATTACCTTAAAATGGAAATTACTTAATTCTTAAGATATTTCTTTTCCTGATTCAACACATTGCAAAAAACTGCAACACTTCCTCAGCCATACTTGGTATGGCTGATATTTTACAGTGCTTGTCACGTCGTGGAAACTCAGAATGGTAATAATAAAAACACTGGATAAATATACAGGTAACATGCTTTGAATGACTGCTATATACCAGTGGCTATGCTCAGAATTTTACATGCATTGTCCTATATAATCTACTGAAACAGGAGATTGATAGCAGAATAGCTGGCTTTTCTGAACAGTATAGTCTTTTACATTTAATAGTTCCAAGGATACATGATTCTTTCCTCCCAAGTTTCAGACAATTGTGCAAAACAAATGAAATATTGCAGAAAAACAAAAATAAGGAAGCACAGTATCGCAAATGATCAAAAATACACAGGAATATGACAGAATAAATGAGGCATTAGCACAGGGTGACTGTCACACTGGAACAAAAGGAAAAGAGGGATGTTTACCCTAATGAGGTAATGATCCATTATTCACTCTCCAAATGACAATCATAAACTTCTGAGAAATGTTCTGGAAATTTTAGAATGTCTAGCCAGCCTCTACAGATTTCTATTCATTCGTTTGTATAAGAGTACCATAGTCACTTTTCTTCAGGACCTCATCAAAAATATCTCATTGTGTTACTAAAAGGAGGAAAGGAATGGAAACTACTAGATCTTCCCATACCCTTCCAGGATTCCCACAGAAGGATTTAATGTTGAATGCAAATTCTTTATGTTCACTCCTTGCTATGGAATCTTCAGTTCAGTCAGTCAGTCAGTCGTGTCCGACTTTTTGCGACCCCATGATACACAGCTTTCCAGGCCTCCCTGCCCATCACCAACTCCCAGAGTTTACCCAAACTCACGTCCATTAAGTTGGTGATGCCATCCAACCATCTCATCCTCTGCCGTCCCCTTCTTCTCCTGCCCTCAATCTTTCCCAGCATCAGGGTCTTTTCAAATGAGTCAGCTTTTCACATCATGTGGCCAAAGTATTGGACTTTCAGCTTCAACATCAGTCCTTCCAATGAACACCCAGGATTGATCTCCTTTAGGATGCACTGGTTGGATCTCCTTGCAGTCCAAGGGACTCTCAAGAGGCTTCTCCAGCACCATAGTTCAAAAACATCAATTCTTTGGCGTTCAGCTTTCTTTATAGTCCAACTCTCACATCCATATATGACCACTGGAAAAACCATAGCCTTGACTATACGGACCTTTGTTGACAAAGTAATGTCTCTGCTTTTTAATATGCTGTCTATGTTGGTCATAATTTTCCTTCTAAGGAGCAAGCCTCTTAATTTCATGACTGCAATCATCATCTGCAGTGATTTTGGAGCCCCCCAAAATAAAGTCAGCCACTGTTTCCACTGTTCCCCCAACTATTTGCAATGAAGTGATGGGACTGGTGCCATGATCTTAGTTTTCTGAATGTTGAGCTTTAAGCCAACTTTTTCACTCTCCTCTTTCACTTTCATCAAGAGGCTCTTTAGTTCCTCTTCACTTTCTGCCATAAGGGTGGTGTCATCTTCATATCTGAGGTTATTGATCTTTCTCCTGGCAATTCAGGCCGGTGGCTGAGAGGAGCTACCCCACATCCAAGGTCAGGGGTGGCAGCTGAGAGGAGCCATCCCATGTCCAAGGTAAGGAACAGTGGCTGTACTTTGCTGGAGCAGCCATGAAGAGATACCCCACATCCAAGGTTAGAGAAACCCCAGCAAGAAGGTAAGCACTGAGAGAGGGGATCAGAAGGCAGACAGACTGAAACCACAATCACAGACAATAGCCAATCTGATCACATGGACCACAGCCTTGTCTAACTCAATGAAACTAAGCAACGCCATGTGGGGCCACCCAAGACAGAATCTTCAGTGCACACTCTTATGTTAAGTACATTTTCAACATTAATTCTTACTTACTTTTAATTTTCAAATGTCTTTGTTTTAGATAGAGAGAGGTATGTAGCTGGATTTCATGTTTCGGTCAAATGCCATGCATGGATAGGTCCAGCAGTGGTCACAGTGGCCCCAAATCTCAGAAATAGTAACTCTGGTGTGGCAGATAAAGTATAGACTCTGACCTTCAGATAGACTGTGTTTAAATGTTTTCCTATGGTTTCTACACTCCATCCTGCTAACCAGACCTCTGCAGAAAACATTTCTTCAGCCTGAAACCCAAAATTTAAGTAATAAAAAGCCATGGTTGCTTTGAGGTCATTTCTTCTAGGATATCTTACCTGGCACTCCACATCTTGAAGAGGGGGCCCTCCCTTTGCATTTCCATGGGGCCTTGAGTGAATGTCAACATTGCATTTCCACTATGCTGATTAACAGTCTTATTTATTTATCAAGTTCTCTGTTTGCCCAGTACTTATCACAGGGCCTGGAACAGAGTAGTTCCAGCAAATGGAGTTCCAGTTATTGTTGGCTGTTGCTGGATGTCCATGACTGGCAATGCCATCTCCACCAGTAATCTCTGTCCCATTGCTGACTTGGATGCACTCTACCCACTGCTTAAAGCTGTGTAGGATCTTCCTGTGAGGTTGGGGCCTTCCTCAGCTATAACCTCTCCCTCTACAGGTTCTCTAGTCTCCCCATCTCTTTGTTCTTTGTTATATTAAAATAGATAATTTCAGGGAGCAAGCATGGCTTCTTCTTTTTTCTAAACAGGAATTTCTCACCACAATCCAGAGTGTGGCTAAGGGTTTGGGGTGAACAAGTATAGATCAACAGATTCCTGAGCCATTCATGTGCCGATGCACAAAGCTTGGACTGTCTTGGAGTTTGTAATGAGTCAGTGGAGAGCTTTAATTAAGAGAGTGACAAGGCTAGATTCTCATTTTAGATAGATCACTCTACTGGCTCTGAAGAAGATAGATTTGAGGAGAAAAATATTAGGGAGCACAGAAATCAATAATAAGGGCATTCAATACTACAGACCTGCATATGAAGGGCCTATACCAAGGATAAGTAAACTTTTTTTCTGTAAAGGGCCAGATAGTACATATTTTGGGCTTTATCACAGCTACTCGACTCTGCCTCAAGAGCTAAAAATGTAGACAAAAGGTAAATGAATGAGTGTATCAGTGTTCCAATAAAGCTTACTTTATGGAAACTCAAGTTTGAATTTTATATAATTTTCATTTGTCACATACTTCCACCTCCTTCTTCTCTGTTTTCATGGACATTTATAACATTGAGACTTGCGGCTAATATGATTAATAGCTGTAGTGAAATTTAAGTATTTTATTTCTTAGTAAATATATACTAACATGTTCCAAATGGAATAATTTGAAAAATAACAGAGGAGGTGGAAAAAACCTATCAAATTTGTCTTTGGAGAAATGTATCTGCCAATTCTCATCCACGCAAACATCTGTGAAAAATATAAGATGTCATTTTGGTGCAACCAAATAAAGTATCTAGTTTAAGCCAATGGAGGAGCTGCATTTTGAGGGCTGTCATGTGAACTGAGTCTGATAGGATATCACCTTTGTAAGACAAACAAGCTTTTATTGTATAAGAAATCTATGGAATTCAGAACCACAGAGAAGCTGAAAGGCTTCTAATTTAAAAATGGCATAGGGGAATCCTACAGTCTCAATGGATCAATTGCTGCCTAGCCTAGTTATGAGTTAGAAGTACTTCTGCTTACTAATGTCATTACACAAAACATTAAAATATTTCTACAAATCAAAGTTATGCAGGTTAATAAGAACAAAGTCTTCAAGAATCAACTACATTGTTTACATTGTTTAAGCAACTGCTCCTGAGTAAAAGTAGGATAAATACAATATTATCATTGCATTTCATGTTTTATACAGACAGTATGTTGGAATGCTCTCTAGCATTGTTTTTCTTCTTTAGATATCCTGAAAATAAAGTGAAGTCAGTCATGTCTGACTCTTTGAGACCACCATGGACTGTAGCCTGCCAGGCTCCTCTGTAGATGGGATTTTCCAGGCAAGAATATAGAAGTGGTTTACCATTTCCTTCTCCAGGGTATCTTCCTAACCCAGGGATCAGACTCAGGTCTCCCATGTTGAAGGCAAACTCTTTACTCTCTGAGCCACAGGGAAGTCCCAAAGTTATCCTGAGTGAGTGAGTGAAGTCACTCAGTCATGTCCAACTCTTTGCAACCCCATGGACTGTAGCCTACCAGGTTTCTCTGCCCATGGGATTTTCCTGCCAATAGTACTGGAGTGGATTGCCATTTCCTTCTCCAGGGAATCTTCCCAACCCAGGGATCGAACCCGGGTCTCCGGCATTGTAGACAGATGCTTTTCTGTCTGAGCCACCAGGGAAGTCCTAGATGATTATTATTCTTTTATTACTTAATTTTATTTTGGCCTGTTTTCTTGTTTTGCTTTCTTTTTCAATCAGTTTTTCTGTCTTAACTTTTACATACTTACAAAAAATCTAACATGTTAATCGGTTAGAACATTTTATTCTTAATGATTAAAATCAGCAGTGAAATAATATAATCTTAAACATCATCCTCTACTTCTCCCCATCACCTGAAATAAGGGAGAAAAAATAAAACACAGGATTGGAAGGCAAATAGACCTTAATCCTGACTCTCTATTTATATTTCTACAAACTTAATTTAAACTGGTTTAAAATCTAGTAATATATACTTATTTGGGTTAGAATTGAGTGGTTAACCCTCTGTTTAAGTAATGCATTTATTTTTTCAATACATGTTTGTTGAATCCTTGTTATGAAAAAGTCAATATGCTCATTACCTTCAATGATAAAAAATAAAGGTCTAAAGCATGAGATCTACCTTTGAAGAACTAAAAAAATGGATGGTACATGTACATTTGTATATGCATATTTATATATAATTCATAGCAATATAAAATGGAAATATGAATTCCTTAGAAGACAAAAAGTAAATATTGGTCTTGAAACTATGCAAATATTTGAAAGGATAATTCAGAATGGACTTTTGAGAGAAATGTCATTTTATTTTGACCTTCAATTGTAGAACTCATAAAGACAAGGATTAGAAGGGAGAGGTAGATGAAAAAAGTATTTATTGAGGGTTCCAGGCAAGGAAAAGTTTATGTAAATGGATGAAGTTTGAGAAAATAGAGCCAATAAAGTAATACAAATTTATTTTGTAAGAGTAAAAGTACAGTCTATAGAGGTTAATATTGGAGCTGTGATGTGACGAGGGAAAACTCATAGCAATTGAGACATTCAGTTCAGTTCAATTCAGTTCAGTTGCTCAGTCATGTCTGACTCTTTGCAACCCCGTGAATTGCAGCACACCAGGCCTCCCTGTCCATCACCAACTCCCGGAGTTCACTCAAACTCACGTCCATCGAGTCAGTGATGCCGTCCAGCCTTCTCATCCTCTGTCATCCCCTTCTCCTCCTACTTCCCATCCCTCCCAGCATCAGAGTCTTTTCCAATGAGTCAACTCTTCGCATGAGGTGGCCAGAGTACTGGAGTTTCAGCTTCAGCATCATTCCCTCCAAAGAAATCCCAGGGCTGATCTCCTTCAGAATAGACTGGTTGGATCTCCTTGCAGTCCAAGGGACTCTCAAGAGTCTTCTCCAACACCACAGTTCAAAAGCATCAATTCTTCGGCGCTCAGCTTTCTTCACAGTCCAACTCGCACATCCATACATGACTACTGGAAAAACCATAACCTTGACTAGACGGACCTTTGTTGGCAAAGTAATGTCTCTGCTCTTTGAATATGCTATCCAGGTTGGTCATAACTTTCCTTCCAAGGAGTAAGTGTCTTTTAATTTCATGGCTGCAATCACCATCATTGAGACATTAGAATGGTAAATTATATTAGTTATATTTTCTTTCTTCCTCTAGCTAAGAATTATGCTGATAATCATAATAACAATATTAACACAAAAACAACAATAAACGGCTTTAGCGTTTACCATGTGCCAAATCCTGCCAATAAACTATAAATAAGCTTCCCAGTTAAATACTATAATTGACCCTATTTGATAGATGAATAATTTGAAACACAGACATATTAACCAGGTCTTCAAAATAGTATAGTTTCAAGCAAGTAGAGCCAGGAGTTAAAATGTCAAGCTCTAATCTTTTTGATTTCTCGAAAAAAGATGAAAATAGGTAAAGAGTGGAATAATGATGAATACAATGTGTCCAAAACTGAAAACTGAAGTCAACACCTTTCCTTGTTCTCTTTGTGCTTCTAATCTCAGCCAGAAACCTGATAGTAACCCTTTCTTACTCCATCTCTCTCATTCCAACATGATCTAGTCTACACTTTCATTTATCATTTATGAGAATTCCCTTCATTTGGCATCTATTGTGACAACTTTGTATTAGTCCCTGATTCTCTCTTGCTTGACTTACTGTGAGATGAATCTAGTGCCCCATCTCCAGGTTTCCTCATGTCTCCCCAGCCAACCATCACTTCATAGGGTGAGTTTCCTAAAATACAATTCAACATGACAACACCCTGCCGAAAGCTGCATCTCATGTCCTTCATAGCCTATGGAATAAAGTCTAATTTCCCTCCTCTGGCATAGAAAACTACCAAACTAATTAGTCTCTTCCTTTGCCCAACTCTCATCTCCAGTCATTTATAGAGACTAATGTGTTTTCTGGAAATGCTTTGTTTTTTATTTTTTTATTTTATTTTTTCTAACAAGGAAAATTCTTTCATATCTACAAACTTCACCATTCTCAAGCTTTTTCCTGGAACCACCTGGTGAGCTATGACTTTCATTTAAAGATTCAAACCAGGCCTGACCTCCTTTATGAATCTTATCTGAACTCAGAAATCAAAACTCGCTTTTCTTTTTGCAAACATAAGGCACTATACTATCTCTTCATGGAGTACTTATACTATAAAGATTCCTTCATTTAAATTCTGACTACCTTTAAGGTCTACATTTTCTTGAACTCAGGAAAAAAAAAATGTCTCACAGTTACTGGTACTCTCAGGGGCCTTGCAAAGAAACTGGCATCTACTGGGGGCTGAATAAATGAAACATGAATTAATGAGGAAGGTTATAGATATAAATAGGAGACTCTGGCTCTAGCAGTTTACTCCCTCTACAAAGAAATAAAGTAAAAAATGTAATAATGTAAATGAAAAAAAAAAAAAGAGGTCTTCCATCAAATTTTTCCACTGTCCAATTTGTGGTATAATTTAATTACATTTTGGGTTAATGAAGTCATATAGGAGAAAACAGAGGGTTTACATTGTGTTTGTGCCAATGCTTGAGCTTTCATTATAATACTTGAAAGGTGAAAGTCTGAATTAAAATAGTTGAGAAGTGTCACACATGGCTCTTCTGTGCTCCCAAAAGATGCCTGGAAAGCCAGATTTGAGGGGGTGGGAGTAGGAGGCAGAGAGTAAGGCAAGGACAGAAGAAAGAGGGTGTGGGGGCGACGTGATAGAATCCAGGAGGGCAGAAAAGAAAACGCGAGATAATTATGTGCCATGATTAAAAGGTTTCATTTACCAAATCACTTTTCAATCTAATTCATATCTTGTGAAATGTTAAGATCTATTTCTAAGCTGAGTAATATGCTGTAGTATAAGATTTTGATAAATAATTACCTTCCTACTTTATCCATGAAAATATTAAGACTTATTCTTATAATTATCATAACCAGGCTTGACAGGGTGCTGGTTGGGCCCTGATGAATTGCCTTTTCCTGCCTGATCTAAGTGTTCAGCCTTGAGCCTCATGTGTCAACACCTAGGGGCAGAAGCGGGCCCATCTCCTCCTTTTCTGACGTGCAAGTTTCACTCTTCCCTTAGGGAATAGGATTCTGACAGGCACTTTTATCTCAACACATTGAATCTCCTATGAAATTGTCACTTTCCCTTGCTGCCTTGCTAGTTAGTTCAATATTAAAACGAGATACACAGAGTGAGATTTCATACAGAAGCCAAGCCAAGAGACTGTTGTTTTAGGGGAAGTGCACTGTTTTATATGCATTGCAAAGAAATAGAATTCAAGGCAGACAAGGGAAAGACAGAGAAGCTAGGCGATTTCACAATAAGACAGAAGTGGTTTGTTTGTAGAACTCTTGGCATGTTCACACTTATTATCTCAGTTAATCTTCACTAACTATCAAAGTATGCTATCATATGCTGCCCCTATTTTTATTATTGGAAGAATGAGGTTTTGGCAAAGAGCGGAGATAGAAGCATTAATTTCTAGGCAGACTCTTTTTTGTGTGGTATAACAGCTTGTAAGTGAGTTTATGAAAGTGCCCACAGCCAAATGATGGTGATAAAAACAATACATTTAGAGGTTGAGTCTAGAACTCCTAAGCACTATTGCATGAATGTTCCAATTCATGCATTTGGGGGAAATATTTATCAGTATGTATGTCATTATTTAGGAACTTCCCAGGTGGTTCAGTGATAAAGAATCTGCCTGTCAATGCAAGAGACACAGGCGATTCAAGTTCAATCTGTGGGTCAGGAAGATCTTCTGGAAAAGGAAATGGCAATCCACTCTAATATTCTTGCCTGGAGAATCCCATAGACAGAGGAGCCTGACAGGCTGCAGTTCATAGGGTTGCAAAGAGCTGGACACAGCTGAGCACACATGCATGCCACTATCTGAGGTCCAAACCAGTATTTTATTTAATGGTCATTTCCTCTGGGCTACTCCACTGTCTGTGCCTCAACGGTTAGAATTCTGAAGAAATGCAATTGTTTTTACTCTTTGGGATGGAGTATGAAGAGCATCTAGACACTTAAATTTTGGGTAGCATCATCTGTGCATGTGGCATTTATACCTTCTGATTTATATACTTATTTATTTTTCTCTTATACTGGGAAAAGAGCCTGTTTTGTTACTGACTTTCTGCTTACTCTCCCTGATTCCCATTAAAGTACTATAAGCAGATAAGTAAAAGGATTAAGCCACAAGGACAAAGAGAATATAAAGAATGATGGCAGTACAACTTTTAATGTCTAAGCACAATCCCATTATATATATATATATAATGTATTTATATAATAGTGTGTATATATATATAATAGTATATATATACATACATATATATATACATGCCACAACTTCTTTATCCACTCATCCCTTGATGGACACTTAGGTTGTTTCTATATCCTGACTACTGTAAACTAGAAATGTGTAAAGAGATTCCAATTAGACATTTTATTTCCTAGTTCTTTAACTGCAGTTGATAGCCAAAAATCAAAGATATTGGACAAAGTGAACTAAGACAGACTACACATTTTTTAAAAAATGCAAATAAGACAAAATAATGTAATCACTAACTAGTCACAATGAAATAGATAAATCAAAAAAGAAAAAATTATCAGAAAAGATATCAGAAGAAAAAGATATACAATAAAGGAATAAGAAAATTAAAAATAGCTACTAAGAATGGTCCTCAGAGAGGTAAGAAAGATGATTACAACCATGAAAGAAAAGAAGAAAACAAGTCAAAACAAACACAAGCATAAAAACCCACTCAGAGATTTAAACTGATCATGGACGCACAAAACGTCAAAAAAATTAAATAAATAAAAGTTACAGGATAATAATAAAAGCTAATGATATCTCCCGGAGATAAAAGCAACAAAAAATAAATGGAAGTAAAGGAAATAAAAATAAGATAAACAAAATGCTTAGAGGATTAGAACAGAAAACCTAATGTTTAAATAGTAGACTTTTCAATGTGGAGGAGAGAAAAAAGATTTGAATAAATTATAAAATATTAAAATAATTTTCCTTGATTGAATGTCATAAAATTATACATTTTCATGATTCAAAGGCATCCAGCCAAATAAATAGATGAGAAAAGACCTGCCCCAAGTCCACCCAACTTCTTACATATTTGTGAACATGTAAATGATCACTTAGAAAAATTTGATTGTCAGACTGGCATTGAATTTTCCAATAACACTGAAATTTCAAAGTCAATATAGCTTTTCTTCAATTCAAATAATTTCGGACCTCAAATTCTATAGCCAGGCAAATTATTAATGGACATTTTCATCTGCATAAATTCTCAGTGCTTTTATTTCTCAAGTCCTCTTTCTAACGGAGATACAGAGATCCTCTCTTTCTCTCTAAGAAACTGAGAAAAAAAAATCAGTGACACTTAAGAAAGAGAATTTTCAACATATGGAAATTTCCAACTTTATAGAAATGTAATGTTGATTGAAATGTTCATTTGAACATAATATTTAGTGATATAGATATTATAAATGTCAACAGGTAAGTAAAACTGTTGAAAATTCTCTAATAATGGTTAAATACATTAAAATTCTTATATTCTGTCCTAGGTAACGTATCAAGTTCTTTATATCTATCAATTAACTTTTAATACAACTGTATTCTGAGATAAATATAACTACATCTATTTTGTAAGTGAGTAAACTGAGCTTTAGGGAAGTTTGTCAACTTTACACAGTTCAAACCTCTTCCAAGTGCCAGAATTGACATTCAGGCCATGCTAAGCCTTAATATGGGCTTCCGGGTGGCTTAGCGCTAAAGGATCCCCCTGCCAATGAAGAAGATGCGGATTCAACTGCTGGCTGGGAAGATCCCCTGACGAAGGAAATAGCAACCCATTCTTGCCTGGGAAATTCCATCGATGGTGGACCTCACAGGTTATAGTCCATGGGGTCGCAAAAGAATTAGACACGACTTAGTGACTAAGCAACAACAATAAAGATTTAACATAAATCAAATATGAAATAGTAATTGTCTGTGGTGTTGAATGAATGGACATACATTAGTCCAGTTTAGGAGATCTTCCTAAAACTTACCTTTATTTTGATTGCAAACCTCCTGCCTTTCTCATGATGTTGAAACATTACAAGTTGGCAAATTCATCCTTGTAAATCAAAAGGAAGACTAAGAAACCACTGCAAAATAACAACTTATCATTTTTATAGTTTTGTTAATTCAGTCATTTTAATGTACATCCAACCCACCCTCTGCTCTTTCATAACATAAACAATTGATATGTCAACAAAAACAAACACCATTTTAAAGACCTCCTTTGCTACTAGAATTTTAACCATTATTTTAAAGCATAGCAATCGTTGTTTTGCAAGTTAATTGTTTTTAAGTGCACTTTAAGACATGCCTTATGACATAAATAATTAGCTAGGCTAATTATTGGAGAAGGCAATGACACCCCATTCCAGTACTCTTGCCTGGAAAATCCCATGGACGGAGGAGCCTGGTGGGCTGTAGTCCATGGGGTCGCTAAGAGTCCGACACGACTGAGCGACTTCACTTTCACTTTTCACTTTCATGCACTGGAGAAGGAAATGGCAGCCCACTCCAGTGTTCTTGCCTGGAGAATCCCAGGGATGGGGGAGCCTGGTGGGCGGCCATCTATGGGGTCACACAGAGTTGGACACGACTGAAGTGACTTAGCAGTAGCAGCAGCAGCAGGCTAATTATGGTTCTTTTTTTCACAACTAGAGTAGGAAAATTACTGTAATATATTGGATATCATTAGACTACCCAAAACATAAAGAAAAATAAAAAGCATTTTAAGCCATTTTACCTAAAAAATTTCTGCTCTTCAAGAAGGGCTATCTATGCTATGAAGTAATCATCCTAGAAAGGAGATGGAAGACATACATCCATGCTATCCTGCTATTGTATATTCTAGCATAATTCTACAATGATGTATATTCTACTAGCATAAGTCTAATTTAGTATTGAAAGGAGTTCAATATGATAATTATTAAAGCTGACTCCTGGATGTGCCAGGAAGGACTTCAAGTACTTTCTTTGTATTTATTTATTTATTGAAGTATAATTCCTTGACAATGTTGTGTTCGTTTCTGCTGTACAATGATGTGACTCAGCTCTATGTATACATGTATTTCCTTTTGAGCCTACCTCCCAGCTCCCTCCATCTCACCCCTCTAGGACATCACAGAGCACTGAGCTGAGCTCCGTGTGCTATGCAGCAGCTTCTGACTAGCTGTCTATTTTACATATGATAGTGTATATATGCCAAACCTTCAAGTGCTTTCAATTTAATGTCATACTTATTTTAACCTCACAACTCTATATGAATGGTATATTATTCACAGTCTTGCAGATGAGGACACAAAGGTACAAAAAGAACAAGAAACTTGTTAAGGCTGCACAAATGGCGCATGGTCAAAGCCAGAGTTTACACCTTTCCACACTGGATCTAGAATGTGTGCTCTCAAAGCATCTCTAGAGAAAGATGAGAAATTGTGAAACAGGGCTTAGACAATCATATTTTGCTATCAAGTTTGTAAACTGTCATTGTGATTCAGTTGCTAAGTCATGTCTGGCTCTTTGCGACCCCATGAACTGCAGCATGGCAGGCTTCTCTGTCCTTCACCATCTCACAGAGTTTGTTTATACTCATGCCCATTGAGTCTGTGATGCCATCCAAACATCTCATCCTATGTCCTCCCCTTCTCCTCCTGCCTTCAGTCTTTCCCAGCATCAGGGTTTTGTCCAGTGAGTCAGCTCTTTGCATCACATGGCCAAGTTTGTAAATTGAGTGGCCCAAATAATATACTTTGACTCCCTGGGCCTTTATTTCTTCATCTGTAAAACTGAGATAATCATGATAATCAAAGAAATGAATGGCAATAGATGTGTGAGCAATTTGTGTAAGCCCTTAAATCATATACAAAATGCCATTTAGTTTTAAGGAAGGCAAATTCACATGACAGACGTTTTTCAAGATCCAGTTTACAAACTAAAGTATAGACTGGCAGAAATGGCAGTCACATGTTTATAACTTCTGACCCCTATAATTCTACAGAGTTGAACTCTGAACTCCTTTTAAATTAGGGACAATTGAATGACAGTGTTAACTGCAGTGAGGAATGCAGAGTGGTAAGATACATCAATAAGCTCACCTATGAGCCATAGAAATTGAGAACTTGGAGAGTCGATGAGATTTTTAGACTTAATAGGACAAATGTAATGAACTGAATAGTAAGTCTTCTTTCCCACAGGACTGCAGTGGAAATTGGCCTTTCACAGAATAGCATAATTCAGTCAATAATCACACTGAAGTGGTGAGTATAATTTTAAAAATTAACACTGCAGTGAGATACATGAGAGAGTGAATAATACTGAATTCTGTGTTCATTCTATTAGCCTCAGCATTACCAAGTAATATTTTTTCATAACTCACAAAATTCATAAACTTGGGAATTATAGATTTTTAAAGTCCTAGGTGGCTATCAACCTCATAATGAAATGCAACTCTTTCAAGGTCAGGAAGGAAATCTATGTTCCAGGATGACCCATTGCCAGCTGTATTTTATATCAAAGAAAAAAATTAAAATAGCAAATAAAACTTGAATAAAGAGTTAAAACTTTTAATCACTGAAAACTCAGATTTTACTTACTCCATTAATTAGCAGCTGGCACATCAAATGCTATATAATGCCAATTCTGGTATAAAACAGAACATTAAAAAATAACATGAGTAGGTAGGGAAAGCTTTTTAAGTAAATAAAGATCAGTGAAATTCTGCAATTGGATTGAGGTTCAAAACATGTCAATTTAATCTAACTTTAGCAGAGAATTATGTCAATTATTCAACAATTGTTATCATCAATGAAAATTACTTGGACTTCACTACCAATACCTCCAACTGGCAATTAAGGATAAAGGAGACAATTAGTGTGAAATGTAATATTTCACTGTTGACTTAGAATTTGTTACATTTAAGGTAGGTCCACAAATAAGAAATCTATTTCTGACAACTTTTTAACTTTGCAAAGTTGATTTCTTGCTGTTTATGTATATGGTTAAATGGCACCCCACTCCAGTACTCTTGCCTGGCAAATCCCATGGATGGAGAAGCCTGGAAGGCTGCAGTCCATGGGGTCGCTGAAGTTCAGACACGACTGAGCGACTTCACTTTTACTTTTCACTTTCATTCATTGGAGAAGGAAATGGCAACCCATTCCAGTGTTCTTGCCTGGAGAATCCCAGGGACGGGGGAGCCCGGTGGGCTGCCATCTATGGCGTTGCACAGAGTTGGACATGACTGAAGTGACTTAGCAGCAGCAAGTACATTAAAAAAAAAAAAAAAATTAAAAAAAAAATTAAAAAAAAAAAAAACAGAAAGAAAACCTTTGCTAGGTACAAAGTCAAAGTTAATCTGGATTTTCTTAAGATCTTGTGTGTACTGCTCTTGACAGCCTTTTACCCCAGTGCAATGCTGCATATGCAAAAATTCTTTAAAAAAGGATAAGAGCAGATGGAAAACTAAGTTGTGCTAAACCAGGCATTTGGGGGAACTAGCAGCCGTAGGTATGCTAAAAGTTACCAAAAAAAAAAGCCAACTTACAGAAATCATGCTCTTAGAACACATGGCACCTGCCTTCATAGTCAAAATGGAAAGGAAAATTGAAAAGAGAATCTAAATAATCTTGGAATTACCAAGAGCAGAATCATGGGGTCTCTCACTTTCACTTTTAACTAAAGGAATTACTTTAAAAAATCTTTCTATAACTTTTTCAAAAAGCTCTGAAAACATTAAATTCTTGAAGCTGCAACCCAGTTTTTACAAGATCTTGATTTGATAGTGTGAAAATATAAAGTTCTTTTTCCTTATATTTATTTGGTTAAAACTCGGTGCATGTCAATTTCTTATCACTGTTGATCAATCAGGGACTTCTGTAGCAGTTTAGTCATTTAAGATAAAACAAAAGCCAAACTTTCATTCAACTTAAAAATTCCAGTCACACACACACACTCACCTACTCCTTTTCCTCAGCCCACTGCTGTGTGTGTGTTTGTGTGTATTTATGTGTCTGTGCACATGTGTAGTGTGTGGTAGTAATGGATTCTGTTAGGTACTCTTTTCTCCCTATGGAGAGAATTTAGAGGTTACCAGACATGCTTGACTGTCTCTGTAAATCCTTTTTTGATTGTTGTTTCTCTTTTGTCTTCTGTATGTCAATATCAAATGATGGGTTTCTAGTGGAGAGCATGTTTGGTTCTTCAGAGTCTGACACTGGAATACACTCTTTAGTCATCTTAAGTAGGAAATTTACTCTTGGCTTGACCTGCTCCAGTTACCCTGGTACTGCACCCATCTTCACTTCTAGCATCACTGCTTGTTTTCATAGGGTGAAATTATATAAGGATATCTGTAGCATGCCCAAATGCATTAGCATTCAGTTTAATAGTACAAAACACATGCGCAATTTTGAGCCAATCATGAAGATGCTAGTTCTTATTTTATGTGTTGGCTGTGGTAAGAAATATGTCTAGAATAATATTCATAGAATTCAACACTTTCATTACTGAAGGCAAAAAAATGAAATGTATAGATTATAAAATTAATGATGATTAAAGTAAGCAGAAATGATAAAAATAAACAGACATTAATTATTGAATGGATTTTTAAATGTAAGATTATTAGAAGGTCAAAAACTCTTCTTTGAACAAACAAAACCAATTGAATTAATGCAAATAAAAATGCAGGAAGTAAAGCCTTAAATATGCATTGGTGTTAAATAATCATAATAAACAGATCTATAAAATATGTTAATAAATTTGAAACTTAAATGAGGTATTCTTTTAAGGCAATATTTGTTTTAAAATTTAACCTTCAATAATTTTATATAAAAATTTAACTTTCAACATATGATTATTTTTTCAATAATTTAATTTTATACATGAGGAAAATATCCAGATTTTTTTGTTTTTATAACACTGATATCAATACCTGACAGAGTACAGCAAACTGAAAAAACTCAAAGTACAGAAATTTCATGTTGATATTTGGCAGAAACCAACACAATTCTGTAAAGAAATTATACTTTAATTAAAAAATAAATTAATTCCAAAACATATATATATTATTTTAAAAAAAACAAAGCACAGAAATTCCATTTTATTTTATATCTAAAGTGTGATGTAAATCCTAAATTATACTTTAAAAATAGAGGAATTCTAATAATGCACAAAAGAATCATACATTCTGATATATTAGGGTTTGCCCAAAAAAATTCATATGAAGAATAATGTAATTCAATATAAGTATAATTCAAGGAAGTAAAAGTAAGACAAAAATAATTTGGTAAATTCAATTTCTATTTTATTTGAAACTATGAACTGTAAAATCAAAAACAAAATAGTCATCAGTAATAATTTAAAAATTACCTATCTTTTCTACTAACTATATGCTAATTCTCAAAACACTGTCAGTTAAAAATATAATTAGACAAGAAAAACTGTAAGAACACAAAGCTGAATTTCCACTTTTCTCACATACTATATTTTTGTTTCTCTTCTTTGAAAGTCCTAACAATCCTACCTATTTACACTCGATGCTGTCAACTCCTTTTTGCCCATGCTTCTTTAATTCTATGTCAGTTAGAATTTTGTTCTAACTAATACACAAAAATTGGTAACCTCAAGGTTACCAAAGAATTTTCAGTTACTATATATGATGTTTAATCAGATGTATTACTTAGATAAAATAGTTGACCATTATTTCCTCCTTGATTTACCATATCACTTGGCTTTCAGGACACCATGATTTTTGTTCTGTCTTACTGGCTGCTGCTTCTCACTTTATTTACCACTATCTCAAACTTTTCCAAACCTATCAACATTGGAGAACTGAATTCAATTCTTGTACCTCAATTCATCTCTTTGCCATTACTCACTTGTTGGAGGACATTAAATACATTTATATGTCTCAAAATTGATAATTTATATCACCAGCTCAGATTTTTTGCTGATATTCAGATGTGCATATCCAACAGCTTACTTGACATTCATCTGTCATCTCAAATGGACAATTAATGCAGCGCAGTGTGAGTGCATACGTGCTCACTCGGTCCAATTCCTTGGATTCATCCTCTGTCCGTGGAATTTTCCAGGCAAGAATACTGGAGTGGGTTGCTATTTCCTACTCCAGGGGATCTTCCTGACCCAGGGACTGAACCCGTATCTCTTGCATCTCCTGCATTGGCAAGTGAATTCTTTACCACTGAGCCACCTGAGAAACCTTAGTAGACATAAAAATGTGTATGACTAAAACTGTTCTCCCCTTTCACTGAAAGGAAATCTTCTAAGTTGATGGCAATTCCATAATTCTAGCTGCATAGGTCAAAAGCCTGGAAGCTATCTGTGGCTCCATATTCAAATCATCATGAAGTTCTATTGATTATTTCAAATTTTAGGACATCTGAAAGCTGACCACTGCTGGTATACTCCACTGCTAATATTTCCACATGCTGCTGCTGCTTCTGCTAAGTCGTTTCAGTCGTGTTCAACTCTGTACGACCCCATAGCCACCATTAATTTTCATTTGGCTTAGTGCAATAATTTTCTGACATATTCTTTCCAAGTATGAATGATCCCACTCTGTCTATATTTTGGTCTCAAAATAGCAGTCAGAGTTAATATCACAAATGAATGTCAAATCATAACCCTCCTCTGCTTAAAACTCTGCAGTGTAGGGGTGAGGATATGGGAGGCACAAACTGCAAGATGTAAGACAGGCTCAAGGACATATTGTACAACACAGGGAATATAGTCAATATTTTATAATAACTGTAAATGGAAAATAACCTTTAAAATTGTATTAAAGATTAAAAACACAAAATGAACTCTGTAATGATTCTCCACCTCACTCAGCGTCAACATCTTGTTGTTGTTTAGTCACTAAGTACTATCTGACTCTTTTTTAAAATTTTTTAATATAAATTTATTTATTTTAATAGGAGGTTTCTATCTGACTCTTTTGTGAACCCATGGACTGTAGTAGCCTACGAGGCTCCTCTGTTGATGGTGTTTCCCACACAAGCATATTGGAATGGATTGTCATTTCCTTCTCCAGGGGGTCTTCCTGACCCAGAGTTCAAACCCACGTTCCTCGCATTGACAGGTGCTGAGACACCAGGGAAACATTATATAAGTATAAAGTACCTTACCTGATACAGCTATCTTTTCCTTTCTCTTTTTGTCTGATATCATTTTACTATCTTTCAATCTCTTCCAATCGTATTGATTCCTTTGCTGTGTCTCAGTAACATCAGGGATATTACAACATGCCCCTGTCCCTGACTGCCTGGAAGTATCCTCCCTCTTCTGAATAATTCTTTCAGTCTCTTCATGTGTGTGCATGCTAAGTCACTTCAGTCGTGTCTGATTCTTTGTGACCCTGTGGACTGTAACCCCCCAGGCTCCTCTGCCTTTGGGATTCTCCAGGCAAGAATCCTGAAACGGGATGTCATGCCCTCCTCCAGGTCATCTTCCTAACCCAGGGATCAAACTTGTATCTCTTATGTCTCCTGCATTGGCAGGTAAGTTCTTTACCACTGGAATCACTGGGAAGCCTCTTCATATTTTTGCTCAAATCTTATTTTAGTTTATTTTCACAATAATGTGCCAATCACGAATCTATTTCCTTGCAAATTCATCCTTCATTGCTGGCTGTAAGAAAATGGGGATGGGCTCTGTAAATGATTTTTCTTTGTCTGCTGTTACAGGTTAACTTTTGAAGAAGAGAGCACTTGAGAGGCATTACAAGAGAAAGGTTTTTCCTCTTGCGTTCAGTATGCTATCTCAGCAGGCTCCTGCTGGGTACAAGACTGTTCCAGAGTTTGATTCCTACCATCTAGGGGGGTTCTCCGGCTTCAGGCTTCTGTAGCACAATAATTTTCTTCAACACCTGGGAACCTGCAGAGTGCTAAGCTCACCTCAACAGCATCAAGAACTCCTCCTGACATCACCTTCAGGAAATTATGTTTGTGGACATCTTTCGTCCAAATCCAAAATGGTAGATTCTAGCAAGGTGCACCATCAGCACCTCCATGATTTTTGCACTATTCAGTGCATCACAGCCATGTGTCCTCAAACAATATGTTAATTTCCATTTTACTTTGTACTTTATACATTTATAGTAGTTTTTGAGAAATGTACAATGAAAAATAGCAGTATTATTAATAATTTAAAAAGATAGTTGTGACTTATTTTTATATATCTTGTGTAATTAAAAATTATTTATTTGCATCAGATAGGTGCAGCACTTTTATTGTGCTTCAGCTACTCTGTGATCAGCCATTCTATGTGCATTGAACAACGTGTGAGAATTTGAAATTCACAATTTGCTGTAACTGTGAACAGTCTGTTGTATTTTTACAATAGTTTATTATTTTGTTCATCAATATAGTGACTGAGTATTCAGCAATATGGCCAAATATAAGTTTAACAAATAAAATGTATTATTTTCCTGTAAATTAAATGACAAATTTTAATTTTTGTTAAAATTATTTTCCTGTCAAATAAACAGAATAAATGTATTCTAAATTCTATAAAAATGAAAAAAAATAGAATTCCAGCAATCTGGGCAAATGAAGATATGGAGAAAGAAGGGAAGAGAGAGTGAGTCAGGGATAGACAGTTATAGAAAATGAGGCTATGGAGACAAATTATACTGAGAATTCTCTGCTTTCTATTATTCTTCTCTGGACAGTTCTTTCAGAAAGCAATGGACCAGAGCTGAAAACTAGATTTTTGCTGTTGTGATTAAAACCCAGTTGCCGGATACTGCCAATGTCTTCTATTCTAGAAACACATTTAAATGATAATGACACAGCAGTATTGACGGTGTTCCAGCTCATATTCATTTGACAATGAGAAAGTATAGTGCGCTTCGATTGTAATGCTGTCACACATTGCAGTGGTTCTCCTGTACCTGTTTATTCTAACTTCATTTTCTCTATGACTTGAAATGCTGTCACTCACCAGTCAGCAGCCAGAAAACAACAGGAAACACGTCAGGTCAATTGAGAGTTTTTCATGTTGGAGATGTTAGGCCTAAAATTATAGTTCTGCCAAAAGCTGATTTATAGTGGTGATGTTGGTTATTTACTGTGTTATCATGAAATAACTCTGTTGTATTTTTGTGATTTACCAAGTGCTGTATGTAAAATTCTGGGTGGTGATTTAACACAGCTCTCTAAATAATTCTCTTCTCTGAGGCTCCTGATGCTCATTCTGATTTATGATGTCAGACTGAAGATGAGAGGCTTCCATATAAAAGAGATCATTTATAAAAGTAGGACTCTTTCTATAGCAGCCATGCTAGACAGTGAAAGGGTCTCATTTTAAGAGCTAAAATGCCTACAGGCACTGCCAGAAAGTGTCTGGTCTCCACAGCTGTCGAAATCTCATCTAATCTGCCCAGCCAAGACAGCCTCTAATGCTCACTGAACTTCCCATTCATCTTGAGAAGAGCTCTAACCAAATTTGTAAGGAAGAAATAGGCTTATGCTAGGGAACAAATCAGTTTAGGATTCTCTTTTTTTCTCCTTTCCTTCCAACAAACTTAAATGATTATGTAGGTACATACCCTAGGTTTGAAAGAACAAGCTAATTTGCAATGATGCATTTTATTTAATATCTGGAAGAATATAGAAAGTAAATCAAGTTAGTTAACCCACCAGCATACCTAATAGATACTAATAATTTATTATAGAGGGAATACTAAGTGAACAGTCAGCTATTATCCAATTAATGTGATCAATACAGGTAGGCAATGGTCCATGGCTAATTGAAACCTTGCTAATGATTGATAGTAATGCCATTGTCAGATTGGCAGTGGGCATAAGTTATCTGTCATTATGTTTGCCCAAATGAAGAGACTGATGCCACTTTGTGTCTGTTTACTTTTGCATATTTTAAAATATGACCAACATAAACCAATCTGCATAATAGATTACAATTTTTAAATGATAATAAAGAACTGTGAAATTACCCCAATTACGGGTTTGTTTAAAAAGCCAATGGATCAACAAGTAGATTTTTGGGATTATTTCATTAGTTACTTTGGGAATAGCATCCTGGCCTATATCTACTTGGAAACTATGAGTACTAATTTTTGTGACCAATTCTTCTTAGAAATAAGTGTAGCATAGAGTTTGACTTGACTGAAAAACTCAAAATGAATCTTGAGGATCTTACTAAGAGTAACACATCTTACTCTAGCTGCATGTTTTCAGATATAGTGTAACTTGTTATTAAATTTAAAGCAATCTACTCTAATCAATAAATAATAATAATATACAATTTCTAAATATGTAGATATATGATCAGATAAATGAATAATCTGCTTTAAAATATTTTAAACAACCATATCTATTTAAAAGAATATAGCCTTCTGTACATTAAGCCATTCACTTTTGTATATTTATAAAATCAAATATATGAGGTTCTATCAATATTTATCAAATATTCAAAGGTTATATCAATAACATATATCAGTTCTCACATAAAACTTTAGATAAACTATATTTTCTTCTCTCTGTAACTATATTTCCTGTTTTATATTTCTACTTATTTAACCCAAGCACTGGTCTCTGGTGTTTCTCAGTTTCTGTTCTAATGCTGGAAACAGATTTCCTACCTTGATGAATGAGCTCTGCCAGAGCTTATATACTTTGATGCCCTGGCACCTCTTGCAGTAATAATGAAAACTGCTGCCTCCTAATAGGTACTGCTGTTAACTCTAGTGAGAAAGGGGATTTTACAAGATGATTTATTGACTACACAAAATGATTCCAAAACTGATTTCCTGGCTGACAAGTAACAATAATATTACCAGTTGATATTAAACTTACATAAATGGAAAGTTAATATAAAAATCTGATTTAAAAAAGACTTCTGTACTGACATACCTAAAATGAAAAGATCTAAGTCCTATATCTTAATGGCTTGCAGGCTTGAAAATCTACGGCATGTAATATGAGTAGCCAAACACCGGGTGGTTGTGATAGCTCATAGATAACCTTGAAAGAATAATTACCTGTAGACCTATCCAATTCCTTGCCATGCTTTTCTCATCATAATAGTCCAGAAATTGGTGTTCCTGTACTTATGGTCATGGCATTTTTAAAAGTCAGAATGCAACATGAAATACCAAGTTCTCATTTATTAAATGTCTTAAACTACAGCCCAGCCTTCAGAAATAAAATCCAATTCTATTAAGCATGCTCTAAAAAAGATATTATCTCTTTGCTCTATAAAGTTGGTGGGAAAATAATTTTAACTGCTCCCTGCATGATGGGTGGGTGAGTGGCAGTTCTGGCAATAGCATTCTGAAGTGGAATATCTGTATCTATTTGTCTATCTACTTGTCTGTCTATCCTAAGCGTGGACTAAAATTCCAAGAGGAAAAACAATTTGTACTGACCACACAAAGCTATTAAAATTTGGAGTTAAAAATCACAACCCCCTCCAATATTCTTATCTGGAAACCCCATAGACAGAGGATCATGGCTGGCTATAATCCCTGGGGTCACAAAGGGTTGGACATGACTGAGCACACACACAATTTTATAACCAATGCTCTTTTCATTATATTATTACAGATATCAAAATGTTTGATTTATTACTGTGACTATTACTGATTTATTGTGGAAAGAAAATAGGCATGTTACATAAAAGCTTATAATAAAAGATGTAAATTTGCTTGCTTATGACTTCAGTGGGATTCTCCAGAAAACCAAAAATAAAAACAAAAACAACATCAAGCATCTCCTTTATGCCGCGGTAAAGAATACAAAAACTTTTAAAGTGCATTCTGTGAAGCAAAGTTCTTTGTAGATTTCCACAAAGGAAATTGGTTTAGTCACTGCCTTCACCACTTCATGGCACCCCTTTGTACCGTACATCCGAAGACATTGTTTGGTAAAAGACATAACTCAAAATATGCTAAGGTTGAATCAGTGGTCACTTATATACTCTTCACTTGAAGATAAGGCATTTGAAGAGAAGTATCTGAGCTTACCCAGGCAGATAGAAGGAGAGCTGGGACTCCTCGTTACACTCCTGATTCCCTGAATAGAGCTCTTTGCACTTAACCAAGCTGCTTCCCTGATATTTGACTAGCTTTGGAAATTGCAGATTCTAAAGGCTACGAATCCGAATGCTTGTGCACTTGGCTTTTCCTTTGTACAGTCTATAATAGCTCTGTGGCTGTGGAGCAGGTAATCTACTTCTCAGTGTGCATGGCCTTTTACTACCGGCGATAATCGACTGAGCTCTGGAGTTCCCATAATATCAGCAACTCCCTTTGTGGCTTTAAATTGCTGTAGGTCTGTAATGGTGCTTGGCACTTTAATAATTAGTCTACAGGGAGCTTTAATAGAGTAGGGCAACTGTTTTAATTAACTTAATCCCCAGAACATGAGTTGACCATTAGACATCAAATCACAGTTTAGCTCCACGTATATTTGAACTCTGAGGAAATCACATTTGTAACTACAGTGGGGATAACATTATCTTCTGTTGTAAAACAATGCAGCTGCAGCTTATTTGGCTTCACTGGCCTCTGACATTGTGGTAAATGGAAGTCATTATTTCTATTGGAATGAATGTATAATAGAAACAGTTTAGGAGTTTGGCTTTGGGTAGTGTAGAAATGATGTGTGCTGGTTGGCCTAATTCATAAGAAGCAAAAGACAAATAGGAAAGCCATTTTAAAACTTGCAGAATGCATATTTTCAGCTGAGTAAAGAAATGCACGCTGCAAAGTGACTTAGAAAGTTAATTTAGCTCAAAAAGAACAATATTGCAATAAGATGTTTTTATGCTCTGATAACTTACTTTATGTTACTTTTTTAAACTGTAGGATTGACTGTTTTAGTCACTCATTTATTCAGGCACCTTTATTAAACATGAGTTATGTATAGGGAAAATGCCAGGTGCAGAGGACATGCAGAAAGCTATTTGCAGTAATAAAACCACAATCTAGAGTTTACAAAATATGCTTTCATCTATATAAGGGATTTTTGTTCTCACAACAAGTTGAAAAGACTTTTTTTTCACTGGTTCATGTATTCCTTTCCACATTCTACATACAATTGAAACATCTATTATTTAGGCGGGGCAATAGACCCCAGGGGGTAGAAAGGAATAAGACACGCAAGGTAACCTTCAAGAGCTTAAAGCAAAGTAGGTAGGGCAAGCAAGTAAAAGGGCAATTAAACACTGTGTGATTAAGTCGGATACAAATGTTAATTATAGGGTGCTACAAGAGGACACAGGAAAGAGACACATTGTCTTGAGATTCCAGAAATTCTCATAGATGACATGATATTCGGATTAAAAAGCTGAAAATCAAGAGGTGTAGTCAGACCTCAAGTTGGATAAAGTTGTTCCAAGAAAAATTAGTCAGTGTGCAAGGACTCAGATTCAAAAGAAATTTGGTCTGACTTTTAATTTTAAAGAAATTTTCCTGCTGGAGAAGAAAATGTGTAACAATTGCAAGGATACATTGATTATTTAAAAAAGAAGGGGACAAGGTGGAAGCAGTGACAGATTTCTTCTTCTTGGGCTCTAAAATCACTGTGGATGGTGACTGTAGCCACGAAATTAGAAGACAATTGCTTCTTGGAAGGAAAGCTATAACAAACCTCGACAGTGTTTTAAAAAACAAAGTTATCACCATGCCAGCAAAGGCAGTATAGTCAAGACTATGGTCTTTCCAGTAGTCATGTACGGATGTGAGAGTTGGATCATAGAGGAGGCAGAACACTGAAGAATTGATTCTTTCGAACTGTGGTGCTGGAAAAGTCTCTTGAGAGTTCCTTGGAAAGCAAGGAGATCAAACTAATCAATCCTAAAGGAAATCAATCCTAAATACTTATTGGAAGGACTGATGCTGAAACTGAAGCTCTAATACTTTGGTCACCTGATATGAAGAGCTGACTCATTGGAAAAGACCCTGATGCTGGGGAAGATTGAAAGCAGGAGAAGAGGATGAGATAGTTGGATGGCACCACCAATTTAATGGACATGAACTTGGGCAAACTCAGGGAGATGGTGATGGACAGGGAGGCCTGGCATGCTGCAGTCCATGGGATCTAAGAGAGTCAGACACAACTTGATGACTGAACAACAACAACATACTGCTTCTCAGATTTGCTCAAAATATACATGCTATGTGTATTCATACTCCTAAATATTTTCACACCCAGTATAACATTTTCTTCTCCAAACAAAACTCTGAAAAGATGATTCTACCTTAACACTTTAAAGCATGCTTTCTATTGACATGAATTACAAAATCATTGAGTCACAGAAAATCAGATATGGGAGAAATCTTCAAGTAATAGAATGCTTGAAGCCTTAATGGATTTTTATATTTCTGACAAGTCTTCTTTTAGTATAAATTAGAATAGCACTATTATAATATCAGGAATATTTAGACAACCCAGAGGGATGGTATGGGGAGGGAGGTGGGAGGGGGGTTTCAGGATGGGGAACACATGTATACCTGTGGCAGATTCATGTTGATGTATGGTAAAACCAATACAATATTGTAAAGTAATTAACCTCCAATTAAAATAAATAAATTTAAAAAAAAGAATATTTATTCCATTTTGAGCATCTTCAATATTGTTAAAACTTTCTTTGATTTTCCACACATTTTACCAAACACTATTTCTGAAGTTACTTAAGTAAATCTAAGCTCTCTTCAAGAGTAGTTACAGTCATTTCACTTTATCAGAGGAGGATACTGTTCAAGAACCCAGGGAATGTCTGAAACCACATATAGTACTAAACCCAATATATACTGTATTTTTCTACACATACATACCTATAATAAAGTCTGATTTATAAATTAGACACAATAAGTGATTAACATCAGTAGCATAATAAAATAGAGCAATTGTAACAATATATTATAATAAATGATATGTGAATGTAAACTCTCTCTCAAAATATCTTATCATATTGTACTTACCCTTCTTGTAATGGTGTAAGATGATCAAATGCCTAATGATGAGGTGAAATGAGGTGAATGAAGCAGGCATTGTGATGTAGCATTAGGCTACTTCAGTTGGTGGTTCCACATCTGCAGATCTGATCCCTGATTGGTTGAATCTGTAGATGCAGAACCCCTACACAAAGGGCTGACTGAGTACATCATTTTATAAGGCACTTGATCATCCATGGGTTTTGTTATCTGTGGGAAATTCTGGAGCCAATCCCCCATGGATACTGAAGGAAGCCTGTATTCACCTTCTGATGAGACATTGGGAGAACTGCTTTGGGTGATCCTGGATCATCCAGGCATACGACACTGACGGTTTGATGCCAGGAGGAGATGATATTGATGATTGGAGAACCCAGTGGGAAGGAAGTGGGACTGTGGGACATTTCATCACAGAACTCAGAATCACACAAAATTTAAGCTTATAAGCTGTTTATTTCTGAAATTTCCATTTAATACTTTTGGACCTCAGTTGACATCAGGTAATTGAAACTGTGGAAGGTGAAACAATGAATAAGGGAGAGACAACTGGATTTGAATTTCTGAAGATGTACATCAGGTTTCTTATAGATCTATGCATTTCAGGTCCACATACATCCACAGGAACCTTGTTATATTTCAGCAATTAGGTTATAGAATTTTGAAGTTGACTAATTTTGCTTTCAAGGGATGTACTATCAACGAGTGAGACAAATGTGTAAAATATTAACTCTAATATTAGACAAAGTGATGTGTGTGTCCAAAGTAAATGGAACAAGCCACCAAAACTCAGAACAAAGATCCATATGCTCTCACCCAAATATTAGAGGAAATGTTAGAAAGGAATGGGCATTTTTTAAGTGATTCTTACAGAATGGAAAGGCTAGGTCTACAATGAGATAAAGGGAAATCTGGGTTAAGAATGGGGTGTCTTGGGTAGCTCAGTTGATAAAGAATCTTCCTAAAATGCAGGAGATCCCAGTTCAATTCCTGGGTTGGGACGTTCCACTGGAGAAGGGATGGTCTACTCATTCCAGTATTCTTGAACTTCTCTGGTGAATCAAATCGTAAAGTATCCACCTGCAATGCATGAGACCTGGGTTTGATCCCTGGGTTGGGAAGATTCCTTGGAGGAGGGCTCCAGTATTCTTGCTTGGAGAATCGCCATGGACAGAGGAACCTGGAGGGCTTTAGTCCATGTTGATTACAAAAAGTGGGACACAACGGAGTGACTAAGCACAGCATGACACAGGATAAGGATAACACTGTGCGTGACCTGTTTAGTGTTTATAGTGACATGTTTATTGCAGGGTGTTTTTAATAATGCAAAAGGGATAGAATAAAAAAAAACATTGTGAGTGTAATGTCATGAAAAAAAGAAAAATCATGAGCTTCCAAACAAAAACAGAATGTTCTAATATATGATATCACTTAAATGTGGAATTTAAAAAATAATCCAAATGAATATGCATACAAAAGAGAAAGAGATTCATAGATATAAATCAAAATCATGGTTACCAAAGGGAGGGAGAGAAAATTAGGAATATGGCATTAGCAAATATAAATCACTATGCATAAATAGATAAGTGAAATTTACTTTATAGCACAGGGAACTGTTTCCAATATCTTGTAACAACTTATTAATATAATGAAATAAATTGCAAAAAAAAAAAAAAAAAACCTGAGTCATTGCAAGTAAAACTAGAGCAATATTGTTAATCAACTGGACTTCAATTAAAAATAAAAACCATAGAAAAATTCTACTTCACCAAAGTAATCAATATAGATCCTTCCTCCCTGGCAATTTATAATGGAGAGAATGACTATGCTGACTAGTTAATCTCTTCTATTTTAATATAGTGCTTCTTTGAAAGTTGGTTTTCTGAAGATTCAGACTTTGATTTTTCAGCATAAACCTTTTCACTATTATCAAATTATCCTGTTGGAATTTTGGCTTCCTCACACAATCCCAGAAGTCCTTTAAGCATAACCCCAAATCATTCCATAAATGTTCCTGAAATATTCTTAAAAACAGCTTAATATTAAATGATTAAAAATAGCTACTAAAATAGTCAAATCATTTAAAAAATTGAGACAGTCTTTTAAAATTTTAAGCTTTAACTTTCTAAATACTGTTTTCCAATATGTATTTACTTTTCCATGGATTCAGCTTCAGCTAGGATAGCATAATGATATATTTTCAAGTGCATCCATAGCAAAGGAAAAGGAGTAACCAAAACAGTCCTGTCCTCTAGAGTCAATGACCCTCTAGCCAAGTCATTGGCTCTTCCCTCCTGTTCGGTCTGTTTCTAATTTAGGCAATTCTAAGTGCAGAAATTCCCGTCATAGCAAAACACTGAATCTGTTGGAGTAATCTCTGTGTTTCAAACATCCAAGGGACTTCTATACTTCATTCAATATATGTTCTGAAATAGTATTACAGGTAATCATTACAAGAATTAAAAAAAAATGCTACAATAAGTCCTAAAGGAACTTCTTTAGGTGTAAAACACAAGGGAAGAAAATGACAGAAACACACCCCAAAAATTGATAACCCAAAAATGATAATAGGAACACAAATATCAATAATTACCTCAAATTTAAATAGAGTAAAAGCTCTGACCAAAAGACACAGACTGGCTGAATGGATCCAAAAATAAGACCCATATATATATATATGCTATCCACAAGAGACCCACTTCAGACATAGGGACACATATAGACTGAAAGTGAGAGGATGGAAGAAGGTACTACACACAAATGGAAATCAAAAGAAAAACTGGAGTAGCAGTACTCATATTGGATAAAATAGACTTTTAAAAAAGACTACTCTAAGAGAGAAGGAAGGACACTGCACAATAATCAAGGGATCCATCCAGGAAGACAACAAAACAACTGTAAATATTTATGCATTCAACATATAAGCACCTGAATATGTAAGGCAAATGCTAATAACCGTTAAAGGGAAAATCAACAGTGACATAACAGTGAGGGTGATTTTAACTGGCCATTTACACCAATAGATAGAGTATGCAGACAGAAAATTAGTAAGAAAACACAAGTATTAATGACACATTCTATCAAACAGACTTAATCGATATTTATAGGACATTCCATCTGAAAGGTGCATGCTCAAAATTCTCCAAGCCAGGCTTCAATAATACGTGAACCGTGATCTTCCAGATGTTCAAACTGGATTTAGAAAACCAGAGATCAAATTTCCAACATCTGTTGAATCATAGGAAAAGCAAGAGAGTTCCAGAAAAGACATCTACTTCTGTTTTATTGACTGTGCCAAAGCCTTTGACTGTGTGGATCACAAAAAACTGTGGAAAAGTCTTAAAGAGATGGGAATACCAGACCACCTACCCTGCCGCCTGAGGAATCTGTATGCAGGTCAAGAAGCAACAGTTAGAACTGTTGGAACAAAATACTGGTTCCAGATAAGGAAAGGAGTACGTCAAGGCTGTATATTGTCACCCTGCTTATTTAACTTATATGCAGAGTACATCATGAGAAATGCTGGGCTGGATGAAGGACAAGCTGGAATCAAGTTTGCTGGGAGAAATATCAGAAACCTCAGATATGCAGATGACACCACCCTTATGGCAGAAAGTAAAGGAGAACTAAAGAACCTCTTGATGGAAGTGAAAGAGGAGAGTGAAAAAGTTTGCTTAAAACTCAACATTCAGAAAACTAAGATCATGGCATCCGGTCCCATCACTTCATGGCAAATAGATGGGGAAACAGTGGAAACAGTGACAAACTTTATTTTTGGGGGGCTCCAAAATCACTGCAGATGGTGATTGCAGCCATAAATTAAAAGAGGCTTGCTCCTTGGAAGAAAAGCTATGACCAACCTAGTAGCATATTAAAAAGCAGAGACATTATTTTGCCAACAAAGGTCTGTCTAGTCAAAGCTTTGGTTTTTCTAGTAATGTGACAGTTGGACCAAATCAAGTTAGAAATGAAGAAGGAGAAGCCACAATTGATACCACAGAAATACCAAGGATCATAGAGACTACTGCAAGCAACTGTATGCCAAACCGAATCCAACAACACATTAGAAGCATCATACACCATAATCTAGTGGGATTACCCCAGGGATGCAAGGATTTTTCAGTATACAAAAATTAATCAGTGCCATACACCATATTAGCAAATTGAAGAATAAAATCCATATGATCGTCTCGATGGATACAGAAAAAGCTTTCAACCTGATTGTGTCCACCTGTGCAAGGCATTGTAAAGGCTTGGGCTGCTACTTTGTGACAAAAAAGTTTGATATCCAAGGGTATGAGGCAGATGAATGTTTTACCTTTTAAAAGGAACATTTTAACTTATATATTGAGGGCAGGAGAGGAGAAAGAATACAAACTGGGAGACCAATTAGGAAGCTATTTTGATAAGCCAGAGTGATAGCCATGGGATATAGAGAGAAGCCTTCTGAGTTTTTATTGAAGTAGAGTCAATGTGATTTCTTAACTGACTGATACGGCATATGAGAGAAAGAAAGGAGTCAAGGATGTCTTCAAAGCTTTGACGGAACTCCCATGACAACCTTAAAGTCTGAACCTGTTCCTTCAAAGCTGCCGATTAGATCATTGGGAAAAAAACTAAAATTGAGAACACCATTGAAATAACAGGAAAATTCATCTTGAAAACTCCTATTGCCTCAGGCTGAATCATAACTTTGTACTGTCCACAGGAGGCACAGATCTTTATTCAAATGAACAACATAAAAAACAAAAATCTTAGACAAACTATCAAATGAAAGCTCTGCTAAAATAAGCCGGACTCTTTTGGAAATTCAGAATCTCAAAATGACATCTAAACCATACTATGTGTATAGCTTCCTCCCTTGACCTTGAACCAACTCAGGAGTGCCAGCTTACCAATTGGGAACAATGCCATGGAATCCTACACCCATTATAATTTTAAAGGTGTCCAAAAATGCTTTAATATATTATAAATTCAGAAATATATATTAATATAACCAATCTGAATTATGTTCATCATTATATTGAAACAGCCATAAAATGCTTAGTTGAAGAAAGGACCCACAAACACAAAAATGCTTAGGACTTAGGAAAGTCAAAACATGACCCAGAGGTCCAGATCACAGATCTGCATACTACAGTAATCTAGTATTATTAACTTTATTCTTTTTCACCAGAACACCTAATTCTTTATCATCAGAGTTTTGAAACTCTATCTATCAAACTATAATTTCAGGTGGATATATTTTTTTATAAAAATAACGCACCTGGTTTTTAAATATTGTCAATTAACTTGATTCCAATACACTTTATTTCTTTGAAATTAAGCATTAGGGAAGTAAAGAAAAACACAGTAATATTTTCTCTTTCAAAACCCGCTGTGTTCTCTTCCTTTAAGAAATTCTTTTTTTTTTTATGCTGTCTGTTAAGAGTTGAATTTTGGACATACAATTGAATAATCAAGGGAAATAATTGCACAAAGGTGCTGGACCAGGGCAACCTGAAACAGCAGGCAAATGTAACCCCATATCTGATACTCCACAGAATTGGCAATGCTGTATTTTGCTTACCTTGAGGAGTCTGGAAAACAAAATGAAACAGTAGAGCCAAAATCTGTTTCTTTTTGCAAAGTGAGCCAAAAAAACGTTTTCAACTGATTAAAAAAGGCTTCAGTCAGTGCTGTGATACTTCAGTTCAGCTCAGTTCAGTTCAGTCGCTCAGTAATGTCCGACTCTTTGCGACCCCATGAATCACAGCACGCCAGGCCTCCCTGTCCACCAACTCCCGGAGTTCACTCAGACTCATGTCCAACAAGTCAGGGATGCCATCCAGCCATCTCATCCTCTGTCGCCCCCTTCTCCTCTTGCCCCCAGTCCCTCCCAGCATCAGAGTCTTTCCCAATGAGTCAACTCTTTGCAGGAGGTGGCCAAAGTATTGGAGTCTCAGCTTTAGCATCAGTCCTTCCAATGAACACCCAGGACTGATCTCCTTCAGAATGGACTGGTTGGATCTCCTTGCAGTCCAAGGGACTCTCAAGAGTCTTCTCCAACACCACAGTTCAAAAGCACCAATTCTTTGGTGCTCAGCCTTCTTCACAGTCCAACTCTCACATCCATAGATGACTACTGGAAAAACCATAGCCTTGACTAGACGGACCTTAGTTGGCAAAGTAATGTCTCTGCTTTTGAATCTGCTATCTAGGTTGGTCATAACTTTCCTTCCAAGGAGGAAGCGTCTTTTAATTTCATGGCTGCAATCACCATCTGCAGTGATTTTGGAGCCCCCAAAAATAAAGTCTGACACTGTTTCCACTGTTTCCCCATCTATTTCCCATGAAGTGATGGGACCAGATGCCATGATCTTCATTTTCTGAATGTCGAGCTTTAAGCCAACTTTTTCACTCTCCACTTTCACTTTCATCAAGAGGCTTTTTAGTTCCTCCTCACTTTCTGCCATAAAGGTGGTGTCATCTGCATATCTGAGGTTATTGATATTTTTCCTGGCAACCTTGATTCCAGCTTGTGTTTCTTCCAGTCCAGCTGTGATATTAAAGTGAAGTCACTCAGTCGTGTCCGACTCTTTGCGACCCCATGGACTGTAGCCTACCAGGCTCTTCTATCCATGGGATTTTCCAAGCAATAATACTGGAGTGAATTGACATTTCCTTCTCCAGGGAATCTTCCTACCCAGGGATTGAACCCAGGTCACCCGCATTGTAGACAGACGCTTTACAGTCTAAGCCGCCAGGGAAGGAAAGACAAATAATAAAAATAGACAAAAAGTTATGTTCTTCTACATTTCTTTTTTAAATTTCCTGAGAACTATCTCTTGTGTTTAAATTTTTGTTTTTGCTTTTTTTTGCCTGCTTGTTAGTACATAGATGGCAGCATCAAGACTTAAGGCCTGAGGTCATTTACTGAACTTTCTAGAAATATTCACAATGGACAGTCCAATGGTTAAAAGGCCCTTAAATGCTCATTCTTGGCACACAAGAAGGCCTTGAACAATGTCTTGGGCTGAGGTTCTGGGAGTTGGAGAAAGAAGGAGTAAGAATGCTTGGATTGCATTGTGTGGAGAAGGCAATGGCAACCCACTCCAGTACACTTGCCTGGAAAATCCCATGGATGGAGGAGCCTGGTAGGCTGCAGTCCATGGGGTCACTAAGAGTCAGACACGAACGAGCTACTTCACTTTCACTTTTCACTTTCATGCACTGGAAAAGGAAATGGCAACCCACTCCAGTGTTCTTGCCTGGAGAATCCCAGGGACGGGGGAGCCTGGTAGAAGCGACTTAGCAGTAGCAGCAGCAGCAGGAGTGTGATAGTGGAGTGTGCTTGAGATATTTATGAAACATCAGCATTCAGAACCAAGGCGAGGGACAAGAGAGAGTCGTAAAGTTCAAAGTTAGTGGGCAAGAAATAGACACCTTAAATATGAATTGCTGCCTGAACTGAGAGAATCAAGGGCAAAAAATGTCCCTCAGGGACTTCCCTGGTGATCCAGGGGTTAAGACTCCAAGCTTCCAGTGCAAGGGTATGGGTTCGACCCTTAGTCAGGGAACTAAGTTCCCACATGCCATGCAGCATGGCCAAATTGTGTATATCTATATAAATGTCCCTCAAAGCCATGCATTTACCTACACTCTTTGTGTCTACTCCTTCCTTCATTTTTCTCTCGTCCGCTGTGAGAGGCAGTTTAACCTGATGATAAGAAAGCTGACTGACCAGTTTTAAATCCAAGTTCTGACATTTTCTGGGGTTACTTAAGCAGCAGGAACTTCCCACAATAGCACATTCATTAAACAGGCATACTAAGAATGAAAACCCCATTTGTTGGTTTTCAAGCTTAAATTTGATCATTTATAATCAGCACAGAACTTCACATAGTACAAATGCCAAGTAAATATTATCATTATTTTTATGCTCTTTGATAGAAAAAACTAAGTTAAATTTGAAAACAGGATACTTAAAAAATTTAAGGTTTACTTTCATGTGGGAGTTAATCTTTGGCTCCGTACCTCTTAATAGTCAGTCCCATGCAACTCTTTTTTGAACCCATTAAAATTTATTGGAAATAATATTTAAATTATAAGGACTTCAATTTTCTTGGTTACACCCAATGAAACAATATATAATTTTTGCTAATATTTGTTTAGTCTCTCTTTCTGTCATCTACTTTAATAGATTTAAAATCTTTTAACAATAAGTAGTGTATAAACAGTTGTTTTTCCAAAAACCATCACTATAAGAAACAGCCCAAAGTGGCTGAACTGGCATTTCCTGTCTTTAAAAAAAAATTTTTGAAAATGAATGACAAGTAGACTAATAAATAAGATATAATAAGTGTGGTTAAATTTAATAATCTATCTTTTTAAAAAAATCATTCTAAAATTATTAAAGTATTGCTGTGGTATATCTATTCTTATGATTCAATTGTAATGCTTCTATTCGTTGAAAACTTTAGAACTAAAATTTTTGATGGAAATAGGATAAAATGCTCTGCCTCATTGCTTAACAGTATATAAAAAAGAAGATGAACTGATAAAAAAATGTAATTTACATTTCAAATATGGGCTGCAAAACAGAAAGTGATGCTGGGCCATAGATACTATTTCCTTTTCTTTAGCCAACAACTGGCATTTTATTTCTATGTCTGTGACTGTTATATGACTTTAAGACTGCTTTATTCATCTCCACATTCTTCCCTGAGCATTCTGCTTGCTTTTCCTCTCACAGTTCCTGGTACTCATGTGCCCTTATGAAATGTCTTGAATGCATGAATTATTGCAATTCATTTGAGCTTATTTAGGGAGTAAAAATTATACGTGGGCCCTGTGTTTAGAGCTGGGCATAAGACAAAGAAGAAAACAGATCAAATCCTTTCCCTCAGTTTACTTGTATTGTCATAACGATACAGTCATAGCGCTTGTGAGGCCAAGTCACATCTGGCCAACAGGGTAACCTGCAATCTTGAGTATAAGAAGAGCCCACCATGAAGCTCTGAGGTTCAGGGACTTGTGAAGGTATTCTCAAGAATGATCAAATTAAACCCTCATAACACTGTTTCCCTTTCACATATGGAGTTTTCTGGGAGGAAAAATACAAATATCAAATAATTGAATTTCTATGTGCAAGAAGAAAAAAGTTCAAATTGCAAACCTGCCCAGCTGGTGAAGAGTGAAGGTGTGGCTGCTTAAACTGGAGATGGAGAATGCCTTCAAATTTTTGAAAAAAAAAATACTATGAACAAATTTAAAAATTAAAATTTCTACTGCACAGGCTGACAATTTGTAAAAGGAAAGGAATAAAACTATTCTGTGGGGTAACATAAAAGACATACTCTACTTGTGGCCCGTGGGAATGTCTAAGGATATGATTACTTTTGGAAAAATAGTTCTTTTCTTTATATGACTTCACAGGGTATTTGGAGTATATTTATATATATAACTGGTGAGTGTCTGTGCTTTGACCGATAAGTCAGGGTCACCAGAAGAATTTTTTTTTTTAAGGTACATACCTTTACCTCTAACTGACTGCAATACCTCTAAGTGGGATTGGATCCTGTGATAACTTTCTGCAGAGAAACAAAACAAATAGGATATGGATATATCTCTATATCTATGGATCTGTTCTCATTCCCCAGTCACGTCCAACTCTTTGCAACCCCACTGACTATAGCTCACCAGGCTCCTTTGTCCATGGCATTTTCCAAGCAAGAATACTGGAGCAGGTTGCCATTTCCTACTATAGGGTATCTTCCCGACCTGGGGATCAAGCCTGCATCTTCTGCATTTCCTGCATTAGCAGGCAGATTCTTTACCAATGAGCCACCTGGGAAACGCATATTCATATCTGTATCTATGTTCATGCACGCTGAGTTGCTTCAGTTGTGTCTGACTCTTTGTGGCATCATAGACTGTAGCCCACTAGACTCCTCTGTACATGGGGTTCTCCAGGCCAGAATACTGGAGTGGTTTGCCACGCCCTTTCTCCAGAGGATCGTCCAACGCAAGGATCAAACCCATGTCTGTTATGTCTCCTGAGCTGGCAGGCAAGTTCTTTACTGCTGTGCCACCTGGGAAACCCATCTATACCTATATCCATATATCTTTATATCTATATATCTGTATATATGTTGGTGTTCAGTCACCAAGTCATGGCCAACTCTTTGCGACCCCACGGACTGCAGCACACCAGGCTTCCCTGCCCATCACCATCTCCCAGTTTGCCCAAGCTTATGTCCATTGAGTCAGTGATGCCATCCAACCATCTCATCCTCTGTCACCCTCTTCTTCTGCATTAGGGCCTTTTCCAATGAGTTAGCTGTTCACATCAGGTGGCCGAAATATTGGAGCTCATGTACACCCGTGGCAGATTCATGCCAATGTATGGCAAAACCGATACAGTATTGTAAAGTAAGACAAACATAAAAAATAAAGAGCAAAAAAAAAAAATTTAAGAAAGAGGTTTGCCTCTCTCTCTCTCTCTCTCTCTCCCACTCTCACACACTAATCACATATTAGCAGATAGTAGAAACTCTCAAGACTGAGACAGAAGTATGTGAAGCCTCTGTGTGTCACTTCTCTGCTAAGGCCAGTAATCACAGTCATATCTTACCAAAAGAAGATTGATGTTCCTGGAGAGGGTCTGGAATGGATTACAGGAAGCAAAAGAGAGGTAAAAGATTTGAGCAAGGAAGATGGTAGCTTGGTGAACCATCTCTGGAGAAGATAAAACAAACTTTTCTCTCCTAAAAATTAGAATGAGAACATAAACTATAACAGGTGTTTATAGGCAGGTTGGTACTAGAAAAAAGAGACATTTGAACTCATTTGAAAAATGCATTGGCTTGTTCTGAAAGATAATCAGTACTTGGTTCCTTACCAAAATTTCTCTGACATCAAGCAAATGCACAGTTCATGTTTATCCAGATAAAAGCAGAATCTATGTCTATAGGTTTAATATTACCTGGCAGTGAAGGTTCTCTCAAAATAGATGCTTATTTTAAAAATTATAAATTCTTATTGGGTCTTCTACTCCCCTAGGTAGCCCTACCACTTAGCACACAATGGTGCCTGGACCTCTGCATCCATCTCCATTGTAGAAATGCACAAAGATGTTGAGCCAGAGTCTTTGATGTTTTACATCTGCTCAAGGTGCTTGCTCTTTTAAAGGAATTCTATTATCAATGATTTTGCAAAGAAAAATGAAGCTGTTGGGTCAGGAACTGTTTATCTAATTTATCTTTCATGATTAGCTGGATATTTTAAAGGAAAGTGGGCTTGAAGGAAGAAGTAATGAGTATTTTGCTCTGAGCACAAGGCATATTTCATTCAAAATATACTTGGTTTTTAGCCAGGCTTTCCAGACTTTCATTTATCTTTACTTAAATTCAAGTGTGTTACTGAAGCTAAAGGTCACTTTATTTACCAAAACCAAAATGTCAACAAATAAGCATTCTCTATCCTGCTTTTCTCAAATCAGCATGCAGAGGACAAGACACAATGCTCTAAGACCTTCTCCACAGAGATATTAAATGAAGGAATTAATCCATACAAAATATGTTGATTTCCTGGTCTACTTACCCTCAGGAACAGAAAGGATAATGTGTCAGGAATCAAAACCTGTGTTCTAAATAATCCAGAGCAGGAATCCATGGGAATAATTGTAATGATTCTGGAAGATCTGGCCTGAGAAGTAGGACACATTGGTTCCTAGGGCATCAGAGCTATCAAGTGCCTGTATATCTGTAGACAAACTGCTCTGACCCTCTGGCCCTCACATTTAACTTCCTGAAAATTGATGATAAAACTTTCTTTGAGAGCGATTGCTGTAAAATGAAACAGGACCCTGGAAATGGTGGGAGTTAGATATACTACAAGAGCTAAAAAATATTATATACAGTTGAATTTTAACAATAATGGTTATGACAGTGTGATCATGCTAACTCTAAGTGTGGATACTCTTTTTGGAATATAACTGATTTACAATGCTATGTTAGTTTCAGATGTACAACAAAGAGAATCAGTTATACATATGCATATATCCACTCTTAAATTCTTTTCCCATATAAGTTATTACAGAGTATCAAGTGGAGTTCCCTCTGCTATACAGTAGATCCTTACTAGTTATCTATTTTATATATAGTCGTGAACATGGACACTTATGATGATGCTTCTGTGTCCTTGCACATACGGGGACACATCCATGAATTCTGCCATTCTGCAATCACTTTTTTGAAGCCCTATTATGTGTCATGCACTGTTATAAATGCTGCGGAAGGCCGCAGTAATAAACTATAACACTGTTACAGTGGGAATCAATGTTTAAACTTGATTGGGGACCACCTAGGAGATACACTGAACTTAGACGTCCAAGAGGAAACATCCAACTGAAGGGATAGACTGTTTCAGGGATGGTTGCCTGTGTTGTTAGAAGCTGAGGTTCAATTCTTAGAGAAAGACTAATAAATAAGAGTTAAAGTGCAACTTCCATTTTTTTGGCTTTTAGGAGAAATAACAACTAAATTTATTCTATATTGTGATATAGCATTCTTAAAAATTGTATATTCTGAAAAATTGTGCATAAAAATGGGGCTTATGGAAAAAATTGGACTGATGTAGATCACTCTAAAAGCTATTATAAACAGAATGCCCATAAAACATAACTATAATCCTAATAAAAATAGCAGCTTCCAGGTGGTACTAGTGGTAAAGAATTCACTTGCCAATGCAGGAAACATAAGAGACCCGGGTTTGACCCCTAAGTTGGGAAGATTCCCTGGAAGAGGAAATGGCAACCCATTCTAGTGTTCTTAAAGCATCTGGCTGTAATGCAGGAGACCTGGGTTCAATCCCTGGGTCAGGAAGATCCCCTAGAGAAGGAAATGGCAACCCACTCCAGTATTCTTGCCTGGAAAATTTCATGGATGGAGAAGCCTGGTAGATTACGGTCCATGGGGTCACAAAGAATTGGACACAACTGAGCAACTTCACTTTCATTTTCTAGTATTCTTGCCTGGGAAATCCCATGGAAATCCCATAGCCTGATGGTCTACAGTCCATGGGGTAGCAAAGAGTTGGACACGACTGAGCATCTGGGCATGCAAAGATGTATTAAATCCTTCAGAAACAAAAACTGCTCTGGAAATGACAGGACTTTACCTTAAAAAGGTAAGAGACAAGTAGTTAAAGGGAACCTGTTTAAACAAAAAAAATGCTGGGAAGACTGTGTCACAAGGACAAGGTTAAAATGCATACAAGTCAGGAAAATGTCCAAAACAGAATAGGCGGTCAATATTAGCCCTGGGAGGACAGTGGACGTGGCTGACGAACAGGACCAGTTCCTCAACTGCTTGCTGTGCTCAGCTGATAATTACCACAAATTAGCTGACTAGGAAGTATTCCTTTTCAACGAATGTGACTTCTCCATTATGCTAACATCAGCCCCTTATTTGTCAAGTGCATATGAGCTGATTCACCTTATAAAAACTCCCATTGTTGCAGAAGAGATGAGATATTTATTAAAATATGGTGATGGATTCTGAGGAGTTCTGCCCTCGGGCACATTATCTTGCTTGCCATACTTTCTCACACTTCATGTGAGATGAATAAATATGTATTCCATGAATGGCTCTAAATCTAGTACTCCTTAGTGGCATTGTGCGGGAAAAGCTAGTCTCACTGTGTCCTCCTTTCCCAAGCTCCTGGTGCTTGGTACTTCAATTGCTTGTCATCACTCACTTACTTCTTATTCCTTTATTAGGAAAAATGTATAATTTCTTTAATTTTAAGGGAAGTTGAAGATCAACTGCTATTTATTGATTGAGCACTGCATTATGCTTGCTGCTAAGTCACTTCAGTTGTGTCTGACTCTGTGCAACCCCATAGACATCAACCCACCAGACTCCCCCACCCCTGGGATTCTCCAGGCAAGAACACTAGAGTGGGTTGCCATTTCCTTTTCCAATGCATGAAAGTGAAAAGTGAAAGTGTAGTCTCTCTCTTAGAGACCCCATGGACTGCAGCCTACCAGGCTCCTCCATCCATGGGATTTTCCAGGCAAGTGTACTGGAGTGGGGTGCCATTGCCTACTCCGGTATTATGCTTAAATAAGCTATTTAATCTTAAAGGCCAAACTGTTTGCTAAGTTTTATAAATTCAACCAAAAAATAAATAAATAAATAAATAAACAATTGAAGTTCATGAGGATTGGGTACTTTGTCCAAAGACATGCTCAGGTAGAAGTTGTTGGAACTATTGTATAAATCTAGGTGTATCTTCCTCTCAACATTTACACTTTCTTCCCCATCTCTTGCTAGTGCTAAATGATAGTAGTAGAAGGCTTGAAAATGAAAGTGAAAGTGAAAGTGACTCAGTTGTGTCCGATTTTTGTGACCCCGCGAACTATACATTTCAGCTCAGTTCAGTTGCTCAGTCGTGTCTGACTCTTTGCAACACCATGGACTGCAGCAGGCCAGGCCTCCCTGTCCATCATCAACTCACGGAGTTTACTCAAACTCATGTCCACTGAGTCGATGATGTCACCCAACCATCTCAACCTCTGTTGTCCCCTTCTCCTCCCGCCTTCAATCTTTCCCAGCATCAGGGTCTTTTCCAGTGAGTCAGCTCTTCACATCAGGTGGCCCAAGTATTGGAGTTTCAGCTTCAACATCAGTCCTTCCAATGAACATTCGGGACTGATCGCCTTTAGGATGGACTGGTTGGATCTCCTTGGAGTCCAAGGGACTTTCGAGAGTCTTCTCCAACACCGCAGTTCAAAAGCATCAATTCTTTGGCACTCAGCTTTCTTTATAGTCCAACTCTCACATCCAAACATGACTACTGGAAAAACCAAAGCTTTGACTAGATGGACCTTTGTTGGCAAAGTAATATCTCTGCTTTTTAATATGCTGTCTATGTTGGTCATAACTTTCCTTCCAAGGGGTAAGCAGCTTTTAATTTCATGGCTGGAATCACCATCTGCCGTGATTTTGGGGCCCAGGAAAATAAAGTCTGTCACTATTTCCGCTGTATCCCCATCTATTTGCCATGAAGTGATGGGACTGGATGCCATCATCTTCATTTTCTAAATGTTGAGCTTTAAGCCAACTTTTTCGCTCTCCTCTTTCACTTTCATCAAGAGGCTCTTCAGTTCTTCACTTTCTGCCATAAGGGTGGGGTCATCTGCATATCTGAGGTTATTGATATTTCTCCCAGCAATCTTGATTCCAGCTTGTGCTTCATCCAGCCCAGTATTCCTCATGATGTACTCTGCATATAAGTTAAATAAGCAGGGTGACAATATGCAGTCTTGATGTATTCCTTTTCTTATTTGGAACCAGTCTGTTGTCCCATGACCAGTTCTAACTGTTGCTTCCTGACCTGCATACAGGTTTCTCAAGAGGCAGGTCAGGTGGTCTGGTATTCTCATCTCTTTCAGAATTTTCCACAGTTGATTGTGATCCACACAGTCAAAGGCTTTGCCATAGTCAATAAAGCAGAAATAGATGTTTTTCTGGAGTTCTCTTGCTTTTTCAATGATCCAGCAGATGTTGGCAATTTGATCTCTAGTTCCTCTGCCTTTTCTAAACCCAGCTTGAACATCTGGAAGTTCACAGTTCATGTATTGTTTTAGCCTGGCTTGGAGAATTTTGAGCATTACTTTGCTAGTACATGAGATGAGTGCAATTGTGTAATAGTTAGTCCATTGAATTCTCCATGCCAGAATATTGGAGTGGGTAGCCTTTCCCTTCTCTAGGGGATCTTCCCAAGCCAGGGATCGAACCCAGGTCTCTTACATTGCAGGCAGATTCTTTATCAGCTGAGCCACAAGGAAAGCTTAAGAATACTGCAGTGGGTAACCTACCCCTTCTCCAGCAGATCTTCCAGAGCCAGGAGTCGAACTGGAGTATCCTGCATCGCAGGCAGATTCTTTACTGAGCTGTCAGGGAAGGCTTATTCACGTCTATGTAATGTGTTTTCTTACAGAAATCAAAATCTTCACCTTAAGTGGTAAAGATTTGCATTAAAATTTTATTAATCTTCTCTGATTAGATAAAAAGGGAATGTTGTTCTTTTTTAAATTTCACACATATAGTTCCACTTAAAACAATCTGAGAGATAGATGTCTAGAGCCTTCAGTTTAAGTGGACTCTATTGCCATTAATTCTTGATTCAGCTCCTAAATAGAGCCGGTAAAACTTCTTATATTAATAGAAATAGAAATGGTTGATCTCAACTTTTAAGAACTTTAAGAAACATTGAAGGGTTTTTGGATTTCTGTCTAGTCATATATATTTTTATAAACACCCTAGAATTTTGATAGTACTTTTTTTTTTCAGACACTGGAAACATAATTGAAAGAATCAATTCATTGTTTAGTACAGTATATGTCTTAACTCATAAAAGAGTCCAAATAAAATAACCTCAGTTTTCTTGCCCAAATAAAGAAATTTCTTTTCTTTAAAAGAAATTTGCTCCACAGTTGCGTTCTGACTCCGAGTTCTGTCAATCTTGTTGACAAAACAATTTTCTTCTTATCTATTTTGTGTAAAGTTCTGATCTTACTTCCCTAATAATTCCCCTTTTTTTCTTGTAGTCATAATTTATTTTGCTTTCAGTTCAGTAATTCATTCAACTGTTCTGTGTACTGGGAATATGTTGGTAGAAACAAAACATAACAAAAGCAGGTTTATGTTTTCTTGTATTATATATTCTGGTGGGGGAAAAGTTTTAGGGAGAATTTATAAGCAATAAAAAGTTAATTTCAGATTTGTTTTATAAAACTGATAATTGGTTTTATTCAGAGGGATAGTTCAAACCCACCACTAAATAGTAAAAAAATACATTTTTCTTTTCTACATATTAGCGATTTAATGTATTTTTAAAATATTATACATGTTCAGTGACTGTCTTTATCTGATTAGCCCTTACTAGGACTCTTGTCTTATAGAGAACAGGGGCCTCAAGAAATGAGACGCACTTTCTAAAAGGTATAAAAAGCACAAGGGCTTCCCAGGTGGCACTAGTGGTAAAGAACCTGCCTGCCAATGCAGGAGACATAAGAGATGTGGGTTCAGTCCCTGGGTTGAGAAGATCCCTGGAGGAGGGCATGGCAACTCACTCCAATATTCTTGGCTGGAGGCTACAGTTCATAGGGTCATGAAAAGTCAGACACATCTGAAGGGACTTAGCACACACTCATACACAAAAGTTACTAAGTATCAGGTGAAATGCTAGAGTCCCTGGCATAGTGCTAGGAGCGAACAACTTCGTTTAGCCATGTGGGTGGGCACTATGACAGGGTGATTGCCTTGGAGCATCTCTGGTTAATTGCACTTTACAAAAATGATCATACCGATTTATTGCTGCTAGTGCTGCTAAGTCGCTTCAGTCATGTCCGACTCTGTGCGACCCCATAGAAGGCAGCCCACCAGGCTCCCCCATCCCTGGGATTCTCCAGGCAAGAACACTGGAGTAGGTTGCCATTTCCTTCTCCAATGCATGAAAGTGAAACGTGAAAGTGAAGTCGCTCAGTCATGTCCGACTCCTAGCGACCCCATGGACTGCAGCCCACCAGGCCCCTCTGTCCATTGGATTTTCCAGGCAAGAGTACTGGAGTGGGTTGTCATTGCCTTCTCCATAGCAATATATTGGGTGTTACAAAATTTTTCAGACTCTTCTGAGCAAAAGGTGAATTCTGAATGTTGTTTCTTTAAAAAAGGAATCATATGTGGTAACATGCTTTGTGTGGTAGAAGTGACTTCAGGGATTTCATAGCTAACAAAAGTGATAACAGCTTTTAGCTGCTTCTCCTTCTCTTTGGGGATCTGAAACTTGAGATACATGAGCTGACGTATAGGTGTCCATCTGGTGTGAAGTTTCCATATTTAAGAAGCCACATGGCAATAGATAAAGATGTCCAAGTAACCCTCAAATTTCAGTACCTAATCATTTGAGTCTTAGTGTCAATCTCTAGAAACATAAATGAACAAACCAACCTCAGCCTTCTGGCTGACCTAGCTCATGCCATGTAGAACAGAGATGAGCTATCTTCACAGAGTCTTGCCTAAATTACAGATAAGTGAGCAAACAAAATGCCAATGTTTCAAACTGCTCAGATTTGTGGTGGTTTATTATGCAGTGCTGCAACTGAAACACTTACATATGTATAAATCAAGAGAGAGTACCATGGACATGTTACAGAAACTTAATGTGTCCTATGTAACTCAGAGAGACAGTTGAGATACTTGCCCTGACTATTGAATGTGTTGACTCTTAAATACACAAAAAATGCATTCAAACTGAGATTTCTAGAACCCTTTTTTGTTCCACTGAATAGTTGTATTTAATAATAGAAAAATCAGAAGTAGGAAATAATATATGTGCTTTTAAGTCATTGTCTTTGTGGCATTTTCTGGGTAAAGTTCAAGCAAAACACTAACTGGTATTTTTTGAAGAGTTTTCTCTATATATTATAAAGTGATTAAAAGTAAAAAAGGGAAGTGAATATGGAAAATTGAAGTATTTGGCTCTAATTTTTGCCCTACTTTAACCCATATTCTCTGTCATATAACTTTACAGTGCCAGCCCATTATGGACAAGCTCCACCTCATCTCTTGAATTTGAACTTGGCCTTATGACTCATGATCAGTGGATGTTAGTTAGTAGACTTGAAGCCATGAAAAGGCTTATAAACACCTTTATATAATCTGCTTGTGCATTTGTGTCTCTGTTAATTCCATTAAAACATGCCTGAGGTTACATATAGGAGGTTCGACCGCGTGCAGTAGAGCGGAAAATACCAGTAGCCTAGTCTCCCAAGAAAGGACCATCTAAATCAACTGACAGTCAGCCAACCCAGATGTAGAACTGAGGCAGGCAGAGATTGAAAACAACACCCAACCAAGGTCAATATAAATCTCTTTCTCTCGGACTCATGAGATTATTAAAAGTATATTGTTGAAGCTTGCCGAGTTTCTGTATGGTTATTATGCAGCACTGACAGTGAATATAGCTTGTATTTAATTTCAACAAATGACTTCAACATTACAATGGGGAAGAAAGTTACACGTGTGTAAGAATGGAATTTTTACTTGACTAATAATTTGACAATGCCTTTTTTGTGTCTATATTTGTAGTTCAGATACCTTAAAATGTCTTGTAGTGTCATAAGAAGTACAAGGTTGTCTGAGAAAGAATAATTAACTCAGGATTCCAGTGTGCAAAAGATTACAGGAAAAGATGAAATGCAACAGAATATGAAGTAATGGGAGCAACCACTACAAAAACTAAAAAGAGAGGTATAACTGATATGCTAAGAAAAGAGAGAAAGTCAAATCATATAAAATGATCAGTTAAGACCAAAAAAGGTGATTGTGCCGAGGATTGTGGCTGTGCGGGCGCCAGAGGTAAGGTGCAGGGACTGGGAGGTCACTGCTCTTCTCTGTCCACCCTCCAGTGCCCAGCCTGGTTAGGGTTAGGTAGTGAGAGGCTCCTGGAGGACCTGGGCCTGGTCTTCTCCTTTTTCCTTGGGTATCAGGTGATATGCAGAGTTGACCACCTACACTGACCTTCACTGTCCCAGAAACCCTGATTATCTCCAAAGTGAAGATCAAAAAAGTCCATTTACATCAACCTCAAATAATAGGCCCTGAAATGTGTGTTTTGTGCCAATGATATCAGAAATATTATTTATAATTAGGCTTTGGTAGTCCTGAGAAAGGATACTTTCTGCTATCTGTATCTGGCTTGGAGTTCCTGTATATTTTTCATTATAAAGTTCTGTTGGGGTGAATCAAATGAATCACCATTTCACTTCATTGTCTTGGAATGTCTGAGAGGACTTAGTGTCTAAAAATAGTTGAATACAAGCAGGCGGTTTGATGATAAGTATTAATTAAAACCAGATAACATTATTTTGGGCTTCCCAGGTAGCAAAACAGTAAAGAATCTGTCTACCAATGCAGGAGACATGAGTTTGATTCCTGGATCAGGAAGATCCCCTGAAGTAGGAAAGGGCAACCCACCCCAGTATTCTTGCCTGGGAAATCCCATGGACAGAGGAGTCTGGAGGGCAGGCTCCTCTGTCCGTGGGGTCATAGAGTTGGACATGACTGAATGACTGAACAGATGCATTGTTTCTTAAACCTTTAAGCTATTTAAACAACAGTGAATACCTGCTGGACATGTCGTGGTCTGTTATAGGAATATCTGTGATTCTCTTAATCTCAACCATGCTGTCAAAAGGCTTACAAAATTTCCTAAAAATTGCAAACTCTCATTTAATATATACAAGAGTATTCCAAGGATTAATAAGTCAAAGGAAGTTTTTAGGAACTATACCAATACTTTGATTACCTAGGCAAGTTGTCATTACAGGCATATCTTAGTGACTCCTCTTTGAATTTGATCACAGCTGGTATGGGATCATCTGTCCAGGGACAGAGTGGAATCTTTTCAGTGGTCGGAGAAGAGTATCAATAACCCTTGAAGTGTTGTGTTTATATGCCAAGAGGCTGCAATGAAGATCAATTCAATGAAAAAAGCTTTGTGCCCAAATCAAATGTCAAGTCCATGTCTTCTCCCACCATTATGGCCACTGGGGCTGCAGAGTTAGCCTTGAAAGATTCTAATTGGCATCTTCAATCAGAAGCTGATCGTGTGTTGCAATTGGCATGGGAATGGTTCCTCTTGGAGTTATTTCTGAAACTGCTGTGATGTTTCAAACAAAAGGTTACAATAAAGTCAACCCATTCTTTGTCCCTCAGTTTCTGATCAATATGGCAGCAGGCCAGGTCATTCAATATAAAGTCAAGGGCACCAATCAAGCATTACCCACAGCCTATACCACAGAAATTTATGCAGTGGGAGACTCTTAGATTTATAACACATGACTCTACTGACGTGATGGTGACTGGAGGTACAGATTCTCGCATCAGCTGTTTATCACTTGCTGGATTTTCCAGAGCCTGGGCTCTGATCCTAAGTTAGCATGTCGACCATTTCATGTAGAGATGGCTTTGTAATGGGAGGAGGTGCACTGTGCTGGTGGTAGAAGAAAGGAGCAGGCTGTACAAAGAGGGGACTGGATGTACGCAGACATCTTGAGCTGTGGACTCTCAGGTGATGCCCGTCACACGACTGCCCCCAGTCCTGGAGGACAGGTGCTTTAAGGTGTATGGCTGCTGCTGTAAAGACGCAGGTGTATAACCTGAAGAGATATCCTGTATCAACGTGTATGATACTTCCACACTGTTGGGAGACGCTGCCAAAAGCAAAGCCATCAAACATCTTTTCAAAGGCCATGCATACTCCCTTGCCATTTCCTTCAGCAATGAGCCATGGGACACCTGCTGGGGGCTGCCGGGGACACTGAGCAAGATTACCACCCGGGCTTGCTGTTATAGAAAACTGTCATCTACTTTAAATCTGGACTGTACAGAATCACAATTGGGTCTCAATCATGTTCCATTCAAGGCATGCACAATCCCCATTATCTGCATCCTGCACCAGAGTGGTACACTTGGTACAGCTGATGAACCTACAATGACACATCATTATCATACAAAATCCATAGTTTACATTAGGTTTCACTCTATGTTGTGTACTCTATGAGTTTGGAAAAATGTATAATGAAATGTATTCATCGTGATAAAATCATACAAAGTACTTTTACCATCCTAAAAATTCTCTGTGCTCTGCCTGTTCTACCCTCCCTTCCCTTTAACCCCAGGCAACCAGTGCTCCTTTTTTTACAGTTTCTATAGTTTTGTCTTTTTCAGATATCATCTAGTTGGAATCATATAGTATGTAGACTTTCAGATTGCATTCTTGCACTTAGTAATATGCATTTACAATTCCTCCGTGTCTTTTTATGGACAGATCTTTTTTTTTTTTAGATGCTGACTAATATTTCATTTTATGTGATGCACCATAGTGTATTCATGTTTCTACTGAAGAATGTTTAAAGTAGATCCAAGATTTTGTAATTATGAATAAGGCTGCTATAAAACATTCATATGCAGTTTTTTGATGGAAGTAACGCATAGTTCACAAAATACCAATGACTGCTATTGAATTATATGATAATAGTATGCTTAGTTTTGAAAGAAACTACTAAATTGTGCTCCAAAGTGGCTGTATTATTTTGCATTTTGGCGAGAACAATAAATGAGAAATTATTCTCATTTATTTACCAGCAATAAATGAGAATTTCTATTGCTCTATATCCTCGCCAGCATTTGGTGTTCTCAGTGTTTTGTATTTTGGCCACTCTAATAGATACATAAGAGTTTCTCATTTTTATTTTTATTTTTTGTTAATTTGCAATTCTCTAAGCTGAGTGCCAAACAATTGATGCTTTTGAACTGTGGTGTTGGAGAAGACTCTTGAGAGTCCCTTGGACTGCAAGGAGATCCAACCAGTCCATTCTGAAGGAGATCAGCCCTGGGATTTCTTTGGAAGGAATGATGCTAAAGCTGAAACTCCAGTACTTTGCCCACCTCATGTGAAGAGTTGACTCATTGGAAAAGACTCTGACACTGGGAGGGATTGGGGGCAGGAGGAGAAGGGGACGACAGAGGATGAGATGGCTGGATGGCATCACCACTGACTCGATGGACATGAGTCTGAGTGAACTCCAAGAGTTGGTGATGGACAGGGAGTCCTGGCGTGCTGCGATTCATGGGGTCACAAAGTTGGACATGACTGAGAGACTGAACTGAACTGAATGACATATGATGTTGAGCATCTTTTCATATGTCTATTTACCAAAGGTATGCTTTCTTTGGGAGGTGTCTGATCAGGTATTTGTCTATTTTTAAATCAGGATGTTAGTTTTTTGGGGGCCGGGGAGTTTTATACATTCTTTGTGTATTTCGGATAACAGTTCTTTATCTTTTCACAAAAAAAATTTTTCCCTATCTGTGGCTAGTCTTCTCATTTTCTTGACATTATCTTTCTCAGAGCAGAAGTTTTTAACTTTAGTGAAATCCAGCTTATCAACTGTTTCTTTCATAAATTGTGCCTTTGGTGTTGTGACTTCATTTTTTAGCAAGTGTTTCTCAGTCCAGAATTAAGTGGAAAGTTGAATCAATATGGTTTAAATTCTTGTTATAAAATAGCTTTTTGTGTGGGAAAATGAGAACTAAAGAGGTTTCAAAGGAAATAAGAATTATAATAAACATTTATTTAGTATGTGTAAAGTTTCTGGAAAACACCTAAGACCTTAGCATTTAATATTTGATTTAATCCACACCACATTTATATATACATGGTCCTATAATGTAACAATCATTTTACAAATTAAAAAAAAAATAAATAAAATAAAAAAAAAATAAAAATAAAAATTAAAAAAAAAAAGAGAAGAGTCTATTGAGATAATAAAAGAATTGCTTGAAACAAAGGAAAAAAAAAAAAAAAAGAAAAGTGAAACTAAGAGAGATCCATTGCATTCCCAAGGACAGGTAGCTGGCTACTGTTACGGCCAAGATTTAAACACAGAAAGATCCAGGACAGGATTCTGTAACACCATCATATTTATTTACTTCACTAATTCAAGAATGCTTCTGGAGCGCAGTGTGCAAGTGTTCAAGCTCACAAGTGGATTTGGTTATAAATGCAAGAAAGTGTTTCAGTGGTTTGAGAAAATGAAGCAAAAGTCTTTTTCAGTATTTTTAGAGCCAAGTTCCTTGGCACCTCTCTCATCATTTCCTCATCTCCTTTTTATCATTTCATTATTAAGAGCCTTGGATAATCATTAATTATGCACCATCAAGTATGCTTATAATATCATTTCAAATAAATACAATATCTGATTGATTTGACTAAAATACCCCCTTGTTTGGTTGTCAATTTGCATAAATTCACATGCAATGAGGTGTTGCACAGTGATTCATTAGGAGTTGAAAACAGCAGCAACACCCTGAACAGGAGGTGCAGGCTCAAAAATAACTGTCATTTTCATCTGGAAAGGAATTCCATGAAAACTGATTTTCCTTTGTCTAAAATTGTGATGAGGAGTTTGAGAATTTATGCTACCATAGACTTCATAGAGCACTACTACCAGGGAACACAAAACCAGGACCACTGGCAAAACATCTGTCCTCCAAGTAATTAAAACTCACTCCTATGTTGGGCCAAGGCTTTGATGGCAGGGTGATGGGTTCTCATGCTGGTGCTCTCATTACAGGGCTGACTGAATTTACCCATAAGGCCAGGGAGTTCAATGAGCCACTTTCCCTTACTGACTGGAAGTGAGATTTCTGTTGAAGATGAATGAGGTGAATGGACAAATTTACTCTGTTTCTCTTTGTTTCTTTGATGACAACAATTTCACATGCCTACTATATACTAGGCATGCATTAGGAATCATACACAATTTATGCACATTGAATATTCCCAATAATCTTAAGAAGTTTATGATAATAACATATTTCCATAGGTACAAATTTTACAAGTGCCAAAGCGCTAGAATCTCTGACAAGATCCTAAGTCTAGTGGACTCAGATCTCTCCTATATTATCTCCCAGAACCTATGTGAAACTATTTAACTAGGACCTAGAAGAACCTAGGGATATTGTTATTCATGTATGGGACAAATATGTTTTAAAAGTATATTAAGATAATTTCTTCCATTTCTAGTGGGGCTGCATTACTTAAGTCACTACTGGTCCAGGACAATTTCGAACAAAGCATGGTTACACATATATTTTCTGGAACTTTTTTCTTGTTATACTTGAATACCATTTGATATTTTTATTCTACATTTCTGAAGAACATCAAAGCTATGGTGAATAGCATAGTCTCTATGGCATTTTTGGAATATAAGTAATATTTTAATTCCCATTTTACGGATGTGAAAATTCAGAAATTTACTTGCCCATAATTGCAAAGGACTTGACCTCTAACCTTATTCCTCTGTATCTCTGATTTCAGGTGATCATTGTACTCACAATGGCCCCTTACTTTCCAGAATATTTATACAAGAACACTTACAGAATGCAGTGAGTGTCACAAATAAAGATACTTTTCTATGAAGTCCCTTACCCTGTTAGACATATGGTCCCTGAGTCCTACACTATTAGAATCCAGAAAAATAATTATTGTTTATTTTTCTGTCTTCTCTACTCTAGAGATCAAGTGCTGAATGCTGGGAAACCTCTGGCTTCTAGTCTCATTCATCAAGTATTATCTGGGCAAGCATCTTTTGCTGGACATTTCACTTTATGTCAGACTAATTTCCCAATATACACCAACAATCACAATAAATTAAAAGTTAATAAAAGTCCACTAAATTTAGGTCCTTAGTATGTTTGAAGGAATAACAGTATGCATTAAAAAAGAACAAGAAGTAGTAACAAAACAAAATAAATGGATATGTATCAAGTACTGATGGATATAAAAAGTAACCAAGAGGAAATTTTGGAAAGAAAATATATGCAATCATTAAAATAATAGTATCTTCAACAGCTGGAATAACAACTAGTTTAGGCATAATTACAGAGAATATTAGTGTATTTGTAAACTGGAAAAAATACTAAGGCAGTTATTAATAAAGAAAAATCTATATAAGGGGAAAAATTTTAGATGAAGAAATTAAAGAAATATGAAGAGGAACCAAACATAACAAAAGTTCAATGGTGTATCTTTAAACTTTTTTTGATACTATTAGTTGGGGGACAGGTGTGTTCAATCATCTATGTTGATAAGAGAAAAAGAAAATAATAGACTATGAATCTTTTTTTGGGGCCACATAGGAGCCAGGCATGCAAGATCTCATTTCGCTTATCAGGGATTAAACTTGTTTCCCCTTCAGTAGAAGCACAGAGTCTTAACCACTAAACTACCAGGAAAGTTCCTAGATGGAGAATCTTAATAAAAAGCAAAAGTTTGGAGTCAGTTGGAGTCTCTTTTTTTAGTACTCTTTTTAATATCTTTTGGACATATAGACAAGTCAATATGCTATTTCAATGTTTTGTAGCTTTTATTTGATTATTAAAATCTCTTTATGCAGAACTGCTAATTTCAAACACAAGGCTGGGGATTAAACCACAGAATTTCCCCCATTCTTGATGATGCTATAGTGGTTCCAGAAATAGACATCCTCTTCTTTGCTGGTTTTTTGAGGTGTGACTATCATAGCAATATGAAAATGAGGCTCTGGTTGATGTGATTTTTCTAATACAAAGAGAGTGGAAAGGATGTGAGTTAAATAACAAAACCTCACTAGCTGAAGTGTTTGCTTTGGGAAATGAAATACTTTCCTTTGTCCAGGATGAGTGCTCATATGCAGTGTGAGACAACTGTAAGTTCAGTTCAGTTTAGTTCAGTTGCTCAGTTGTGTCTGACTCTTTCTGACCCCATGGACTGCAGCACATGAGGCCTCCCTGTCCATCACCAACTCTCAGAGTTTACTCAAATTCATGTGCATTGAGTTGATGATGCCATCCAGCCATCTCATCCTCTGTCGTCCCCTTCTCCACCTGCCCTCAATCTTTCCTAGCATCAGGGTCTTTTCAAATGAGTCAGTTCTTCGCATCAGGTGACCAAATTATTGGAGTTTCAGCTTCAACATCAGTCCTTCCAATGAATATTCAGGACTGCTTTCCTTTACGATGGATTGGTTGGAGCCCCTTGCAGTCCAAGGGATTCTCAAGAGTCTTCTCCAACACTACAATTTTAAAGCATCAATTCTTTGGTTTCAGTTTTCTTTACAGTCCAATTCTCAAGTCCATACATGACTACTGGCAACTGGGAGACAACTGTACCCTTGCTAATATAGAGATTCATCAACTGTGAAGTAATGTTTCTTGGCAAGTGGCAGCCATGCGACACTGGAGCGGTGAGCGGCTGAGAGGAGATACCCCACGTCCAAGGTCAGGAACAATGGCCATGAAGAGATACCCTATGTCCAAGGTAAGAGAAACCCCAGTAAGACAGTAGGTGCTGAGAGAGGGCATCAGAGGGCATACAGACTGAAACCACAATCACAGAAATCTAGCCAATCTGATCACATGGATCATAGCGTTGTCTAACTCAGTGAAACTAAGCCATGTTGGGTAAGGTCATTCAAGATGGATGGGTCATGGTGGAGAGTTCTAAAAAAATGTGGTCCACTGGAGAAGGGAATGGCAAACCGCTTCAGTATTCTTGCCTTGAGAACCTCAAGAACAGTATGAAAAGGCAAAAATATAGGACACCGATGGATGAACTCCTCAAGTCGGTAGTTGCCTAATATGCTACTGGAGATCAGTGGAAAAATAACTCCAGAAAGAATGAAGAGACTGAGCCAAGGCAAAAACAACACCCAGGTGTGGATGTGACTGGTGATAGAAGCAAGGTTTGATGCTATAAAGAGCAATACTGCATAGGAACCTGGAATGTTAGGTCCATGAATCAAGGCAAATTGGAAGTGATCAAACAGGAGATGGCAAGAGTGAATGCTGACATTCTAGGAATCAGCAAACTAAAATGGACTGGAATGAGTGAATTTAAGTCAGGTGATCATTATATCTACTACTGTGGACAGGAATCCCTTAGAAGAAATGGAGTAGCTATCATAGTCAAAAGAGTCCAAAATGCAGTACTTATATGCAGTCTCAAAAATGACAGAATGATCTCTGTTTCCAAGGCAAATAATTCAATATCAGAGTAATCCAAATCTATGCCCTGACTAGTAATGCTGAAGAAGCTGATATTGAAGGGTTCTATGAAGACCTACAAGACCTTTTAGAACTAACACCCAAAAAAGATATCCTTTTCATTATAGGGGACTGGAAAGCAAAAGTAGGAAGTCAAGAATCACCTGGAGTAACAGGCAAATTTGGCCTTGGAGTACAGAATGAAGTAGGGCAAATGCTGATAGAATTTTGCCAAGAGAATGCACTGGTCATAGGAAATACCTTCTTCCAACAACACAAGAAAAGACTCTACACATGGGCATCACCAGATGGCCAACACTGAAATCAGATTGATTTCTTGCAGCCAAAGATGGAGAAGCTCTATACAGTCAACAAAAACAAGACTGGGAGCTGACTGTGGCTCAGATCAGAAAATCTTTGTCTCCAAATTCAGACTTAAATTGAACAAAGTGGGGAAAACCATTAGACCATTCAGGTATGACCTAAAGCAAATCCCTTATAATTATACAGTGGAAGTGAGAAATAGATCTAAGGGACTAGAACTGATAGAGTGCCTGATGAACTATGGAGGGATGTTCGTGACATAGTACAGGAGACAGGAATCAAGTCCATCCCCGAGAAAAAGAAATGCAAAAAAGCAAAATGACTGTCTGAGGAGACCTTACAAATAGCTGTGAAAAGAAGAGAAGTGAAAAGCAAAGGAGAAAAGGAAGATATACCCATTTGAATGCAGAGTTCCCTAAGAATATCAGGGAGAGATAAGAAAGCCTTCCTCAGTGATCAGGGCAAAGAAAGAGAGGCAAATAATAGAATGGGAAAGCCTAGAGATCTCTTCAAGAAAATTAGAGAAACCAAGGGAACACTTCAGGCAAGATGGGCTCAGTAAAGGACAGAAATCATATGGACCTAAGCCCTGGGTGTTCTTTGGAAGGAATGATGCTAAAGCTGAAACTCCAGTACTTTGGCCACCTCATGTGTGGAGTTGACTCATTGGAAAAGACTCTGATGCTGGGAGGGATTGGGGGCAGGAGGAGAAGGGGATGACAGAGGAAGAGATGGCTGGATGGCATCACCGACTCGATGGACTTGAGTTTGAGTGAACTCCAAGAGATGGTGATGGACAGGGAGGCCTGGGGTGCTGCAATTCATGGGGTCACAAAGAGTTGGACACAACTGAGTGACTGAACTGAACCGAACTGAACTGAACAGAAGCAGAAGATATTAAGAAGAAGTGTAAAGAATACATAGAAGAACTGTACAAAAAATATCTTCATGTCCCAGATAATCACGGTGGTGTGATCACTCACCTAGAGCCAGACAATCTGGAATGTGAAGTCAAGTGGGCATTAGATAGCATCACTACAAAAAAAGCGAGTGGACACGATGGAATTCCAGTTGAGCTATTTCAAATCCTAAAATATTATGCTGTGAAGATGCTGCACTCAATATGCCAGCAAATTTGGAAAACTCAACAGTGGTCATGGGACTCAAAAAGGACAGTTTTCATTCCAATGACAAAGAAAGGCAATGCCAAAGAATGCTCAAACTACTGCACAATTGCACTCATCCCACACGCTAGTAAAGTAATGATCAAAATTCTCCAGGCTTCAGCAATATATGAACCATGAATTTACAGATGTTCAAGTTGGTTTTAGAAAAGGCAGAGGAACCAAAGATCAAATTGCCAACATCTGCTGGATCATGGAAAAAGCAAGAGAGTTCCAGAAAAACATCTATTTTTGCTGTATTGTTTATGCCAAAGCCTTTGACTGTGTGATCACAATAAACTGTGGAAAATTCTGAAAGAGATGGGAATACCAGACCACCTAACCTGCCTCTTGAGAAAACTGTATACATGTCAGAAAGCAACAGTTAGAACTGGACATGGAACAACAGACTGGTTCCAAATAGGAAAAGGAGTACATCAAGGCTGTATATTGTCATCCTGCTCATTTAACTTATATGCAGAGTACATCATGAGAAATGTTGGGCTGAATGAAGCACAAGCTAGAATCAAGATTGCTGGGAGAAATATCAATAACCTCAGATATGCAGATGACACCACCCTTATGGCAGAAAGTGAAGAAGAATTAAAGAGCCTCTTGATGAAAGTGAAAGAGGAGAGTGAAAAAGTTAGCTTAAAGCTCAACATTCAGAAAACCAAGATCGTATCATCCGGTCCCATCACTTCATGGCAAACAGATGGGAAACGGTGGCTGAGTTTATTTTTTGGGGCTCCAAAATCACTGCAGATGGTGACTGCAGCCATGAATTTACTCCTTTGGAAGAAAACTTATGACTAACCTAGACAGCATATTGAAAAGCAGAGACATTACTTTGCCAACAAAGGTCCATCTAGTTAAAACTATGGTTTTTCCAGTGGTCATGTATGGATGTGAGAATTGGACTGTGAAGAAAGCTGAGCGCTGAAGAATTGATGGTTTTGAACTGTGGTGTTCAAGAATACTCTTGAGAGTCCCTTGGACTGCAAGGGATCCAACCAGTCCATTTTGAAGGAGATCAGTCCTGGGTGTTCTCTGGAAGGAATGATGCTAAAGCTGAAACTCCAGTACTTTGGCCACCTCATGCAGAGTTGACTCATTGGAAAAGACTCTGGTGCTGGGAGGGGTTGGGGGCAGGAGGAGAATGGGACGACAGAGGATGAGATGGCTGGATGGCATCACCGACTCGGTGGACGTGAGTTTGAGTGAACTCTGAGAGTTGATGATGGACAGGGACCCTGGTGCACTGCAATTCATCGTGTCACAAAGAGATAGACACGACTGAGCCACTGAACTGAACTGATATATAGTGGAATGAGAGATATATGAGAGTTTAGTTATATAGTACCTTCCAATATATTTGAGTAGTAATGTGTTTTAAATATTTAATAGATATGAATTACCACTACACCTTCTAAAATATTGTTATTGCATATAAAATCCTTGTTCTTCTAAAATGCATTCAGGGAAAGTTATTTAAATTAAAAAAAGTAGGTGTTCCCAGGATGAAAATCATATAAATGTATGATTCTTATGCTTCCACTTATTATGCAGTCTTGATAAGTAGTGAGGTTTTATAAGAATGAAATATTGTTGTTATCTATTTCAATCAATTGGACTTAAAGTACTGTCAGTTTTCAAAAGTACATTTCTGAGTTTCTATTAGTTCTGAAATAGGTCATACTTTTGTTAAAATACTTTTTGTTTTTCTTATGCAAGAAGCAATTGCATTCTGAAATAAATGTTATAGTTTGCTCAGCAATGTTACAATGATGTAATGAAATAAACACTCATTAATGTAGAGTACATTATATATCATGTACTGTCTCTGAAGCAGTAAATGCCACCTCATTTCTGTTTCACTATTTTTAATACATGGTAACTGGAGACATAGTTTCAATAGGTCAAATATCTTTGATTCTTGCTGTAGAAATTTCTAATACTTTAAAAATTAGTTGAAGTTAAAGACTTATCTGCCCCCTGGTTTAGAAAATACTAGTCAGGGCAATGTCATTTTGTATGATAGTGAGATTCATTGTGAAGTTATACTCATCATTTGAGGCCTGACTGAATCTATCTCTGCTTGAGGCATTTATCTTATTAATTCATGGCATACAAAGATTGGAATAAACCTTAGAACTCATCATGTCATACCCTTAGACCAGAATTTCTCAAATTTTGTATAAACCTTGCATCAGCAGCACATCTCAAAACCACCTATAAAATCATATTCTTTATAGGGTGAAGCCCAGAAATCCAAATTTAAATTGGCACTCTAAGTGTTATTATACATTATAAAATTGTCAAACTGCTACTCCAGCTGGGCTTGAAATCTTTCTTTGACAACTTTCATAATAGTTAAATATCTTTGGAGAAAAAGATGCAACTACACTACATTCTAACACAGCTCAAAATCTAGGCAATTCTATTGTAAATATAATTATGCCCTTTAGTTTGTCAATTTCTTGCTTCCAAACATCTATTGTAGCTTTATGAAACAATAAAGAAATTTCTAATCCTTCAAACACATTTTGACAATTTATGTAGCGTTAGTTATATCCTCACATTGTTTATTATTTTTAAAATGTGTTTATTGGCATATAGTTGATTTACAGCATTGTGTTAGTTTCAGGTGTACAGCAAAGTAAATCAGTTATACATATACATGTATCCATTCTTTTTTTAGATTCTTTTCCCATTACAGAGTACTGAGTAGAGTTCTCTGTATTACTAAGTTTTATCACTTTCTCATGACATGGTTTCAGGCTTCCTAACTCTACCTAGTTATTAGTATCCTGATAAACTTTTATTTGAATATATTCCTTTTAATGTAGTACGTACCGAATCAAATGCAATATTTTCTATGATAGCATGGGTCCCACAAATTAAAAAAAAAAGAATGAATGAATAAAAGAATAAATTTTAAGTGAAAATGAACATCTTTGGAAAACTGCTGTGTCACTGGCACCTCTCGAGTTCTTAATGTTCTTTGTTGTATGTATCCCTGCCCTAAACATATGAGGCAGGGGTTTTATTATAAAGTGACTTTCAGTGTTTTCTTTTATATCACATCTTTAACTATGGTTGCATTAGCATTCAGAACACGACCTGTTAGCCTGTTATATTTGCTTTCTATACACTGTGCTTATAAAGGGATTTATTATCTTTAGTATAAGCAATGAAATTTCTATTGACCCCCCATTGACTTCAATGTTGTTCATAATTGCTCATCAAAGTGTGAATAGTATTACTTGCAAACATATGAAAGAATGAAATCTCATGACATCTTGTTAAAATAGGAAACATTAGGATCATTAGTTTTATTATCATAGCAAGTATTAACTTACAGATCAAAAGTAGCCAATGATTAAACAAATTTCTACTTATTATTTTATTTAATCCTCAAAATACCTTCTTATGGTATTGATAGATATGAGACCCCAAAGGTAAGGACAAGGTCCAAAATCAACAGATCATGTACAAAAAAATGAGATGAATGTCACCAGGATTCTCAGCAGTAGCACTGAAAATGAAGTAGCTTCATGTTTTTTTCTAAAAATACAACAGAAAGAATAAAGGTTCCTGGAATATTAAGTAGGAAAATTTGGGAACTGAGAAGAGAACCAAATGTTTTATGACTACACTGAGAGGCATTTGTTGGATTTCTTCTTCCTTCTTTCTTTTCTTTCTATTTTCTCTTTCTTTCCTTCCTTCCTTCCTTTCTTTTTTATTTTATTTTTTATATTTAGCTTAGGAAAGTAAGCTACTAAAAAAGTAATTATTAACTTGACAACAAAAACAAAGTAACTTTTCATAAAATGAAACTTATGTTACTCAGATAAAAAACAGTTTATTTCATTATATAGTCATTGTTTAATATCGATATAGACATTAAAATTGTAATATAAATATACTTGGCAAGATAGGAGATGTGTGTATGTGTGTGTGTGTGTGTGTGTGTGTGTGTGTGTGTAAGAGAGAGAGAGAGAGCAAGGTCAATGGAAAAGAAATAAAGCTCTTCCAAAAGAAAAATTCACAGATAATTTTCTAAAAAAGTAGGAAATTGCCATTTATAAAGAATTTTTTGTTCAACTTCAGCTCTAACATATAAAAAACTGAGAAGTCATTACTTCTCTTACATTAAAAAAAAAAAAAAAGCTTAGAAAATAACAATCAATAATGATTACAGAATCCATGTAAGAACTGAGTTCTCAGGGCAAACTGCCACCCTAAAATCTGGAGAGACAGGTAAATACAAAACTCACAGCTGACTATCTGGACCACAAAATTTAGAACCATAAACTGATAAGAACACATAAGTAGTCACTTTTACAAGTTGTTGGAGGTTGAGTATAGACTAGTTTGAGACTAAGAAACTCCTGGTGGCTGCAGTCTTGTGTGTCTATGTGTGTGTGTGTGTGTGTGTGTGTGTGTGTGTGTGTGTGTGTGTGTGTGTGTGTGCAGAGGGAGTGGGGAGGACCACCTTCAAGAGTTTTACCAACCACACCAGGTTCTCAAGGGAAAGAGTCAGGTAAAATTGCCTCAAGACTCTACAAGTTGAAATGGGGGATTAACCATGATGAAAAACACATGGCACATTCTACATGTAAAATATCTCCCAGAAAATAGTAACAAGGGACATTTTCTAAATTGTTTACAAGCTTTCACCATAAAGGGTCTAAGGAACAAAAATTATATGATTGCACCAATTAATGCAGAAATACATTTAACAAAATTCTATACTCACTCATGACAAAAACATTTGGCAGACTAGGAAAGGATGAGAGATTTCTCAACTTCATAGAGCATCTCTACAAAACAAAACAAAACAAAACAAAACAAAACAAAAAAAAACAAAACACCCAATAGCAAACAACATACTTAGTGGTAAGAAATGATTCTTCTATCTTAAAATTTGGAAGATGATAACAAAGTCCTTTCCCATCAATCATAGCATCATACTGGAATTCTTAACTAGCACAAGCAAGAAAAAGAGATAAAGAATAAACAATAAAGAACTACATATTGGAAAGGAATAAATAAAAACATCTTTGCTCACAGATGACATGGATGTGTATGTAAAAAAGTCCCCCAAACCTATAAGCTAATTAATGCTAATTAGGTAGATAGATTTGAGAAGGAAATGGCACCCCACTCCAGTACTCTTGCCTGGAAAAATCCCATGGATAGAGGAGCCTGGTAGACTGCAGATCATAGGGTCGTGAAGAGTCAGACACGACTGAGCAACTTTGCTTTCACTTTTCACTTTCATGCATTGGAGAAGGAAATGGCAACCCACTCCAGTGTTCTTGCCTGGAGAATCCCAGGGACGATGGAGCCTGGTGGGCTGCTGTCTATGGGGTTGCACAGAGTCAGACATGACTGAAGCGACTTAGCAGCAGCAGCTGATAGATAGATAAACTTCCTAGAACTAACTAGTATAGGAAAGACACAGTATGCATGGCTAATGAAGTAAAGTCAATTACTTTCCCAAATAGCAGCAATAAACAACTGGAAACTGTAATTCAAAATTATACCATTTATGGTAGCCTCCCTAAAAATACAAAATTAAATATCTATAAATCTAACAAAAAACCTATGCAGATATATATGCAGATTCCTTCAAATTCAGTATCATTAAGATGTCAACTGAAAAGTAATCCACAGCCTGAAAGTTTAGAATTGCGCTTTATTTGACGGACAAAACTGAGGACTTAGGCCACGCCGGAAACGCACCCTTTCAGAGAACTCTGAGGGACTTCTGTGCAGGGATAAGGAAGCAGCCAGGATATCTAAGAGTTTTTGCAGCAAGGCTTAGGTAGGCAGAACTTCAAAGGACTACCATTAATTAAATAAAATGAGATGTTTCTATGTATGGGAAGATGCAAACCTCTGGGCTCTTTGAAATCATTCCTTTGATTCACATTTAATTATTTAGGACCAGTATCCTGCATTTGTCCATCCTGAATCCCCTCAGAGTGCAAAATGGGGGTGCACAATGGGGGTGACTGCAGTGGCTGATTGCTTGGCAGCAAGACAGTCCATCTGTCTCTATTCTGAATTCCCTCGAGAGTCATCTGCTGAGGTAGCTGCTGTGACCTGATGGATGAAATATCCTTACTTTACAGATATGTCAGTCAATGTTCTTCATTTCATAACATCAGTACTTTACACCTCTATGAAGTACTTTAATGGAACTTCAATTAAATCTCAGGAATCTATTTATGGGTTGAGTTCAGTTCAGTTCATTCACTGAGGCATGTCTGACTGTTTGCAAACCCATGGACTGCAACACCCAAGGCCACCCTTGTCCATCACCAACTCCCCCAGAGATTACTCAAACTCATGTCGGTTGAGTCAGTGACACCATCCAAGCATCTCATCCTCTGTTATCCATTTCTCCTCCCACCTTCAATCTTTCCCAGCATCAGGGTCTTTTCAAATGAGTCAATTCTTTGAATCAGCTAGCCAAAGTATTGGAATTCCAGCTTCAGCATCAGTCCTTCCAATGAACGTTCAGGACTGATTTCCTTTAGGATGGACTGGTTGGATCTCCTTGCAGTCCAAGGGACTTTCAAGAGTCTTCTCCAATACCACAGTTCAAAAGCATCAGTTCTTCAGCGCTCAGCTTTCTTTATATTCAGACTCGCACATCCATACACGACTGCTGGAAAAACAAAAGCTTTGACTAGACAGACCTTTGTTAGCAAAGTAATGTCTCTGTTTTTTAATATACTGTCTAGGTGGAAAGTCCCATGGATGGAGGAGCCTGGTGAACTGCAGTCCATGGTGTCGCTGAGTCGGACACGACTGAGCGCCTTCACTTTCGCTTTTCACTTTCATGCATTGGAGAAGGAAATGGCAGCCCACTCCAGTGTTCTTGCCTGGAGAATCCCAGGGACGGGGGAGCCCAATGGGCTGCCGTCTCTGGGGTCGCACAGAGTCGGACAAGACTGAAGCAACTTAGCAGCAGCAGCAGCAGCTGGTTGGTCATAACTGCTCTTCCAAGGAGCAAGCATCTTTTAATTTCATGGCTATAGTCACCATCTACAGTGATTTGAGATACAAAAAAAAAAAAAAAAAAGAGTCTGACACTATTTCCACTATTTCCCCATCTATTTGCCATGAAGTGATGGGACCAGATGCCATAATCTTAATTTTCTGAATGTTAAGCTTTAAGCCAAATTTTTCACTCTCCTCTTTCACTTTCAGCAAGCTGCTGTTTAGTTCTTCTTAGCTTTCTGATATAAGGGTGGTGTCATCTGCATATCTGAGGTTTCTGATATTTCTCCTGGCAATCTTGATTCCAGCTTGTGCTTCATCCAGCCCAGCATTTCTCATGATGTACTCTGCATGTAAGTTAAATAAGCAGGGTGACAATGTACAGCCTTGACGTACTCCTTTCCCAATTTGGAGCCAGTCTGTTGTTCCATGTCCAGTTCTAACTGTTGCTTCCTGACCTGCATACAGATTTCTCAAGAGGCAGGTCAGGTGGTCTGGTATTCCCTTATCTTTCAGAATTTTCCACAGTTTATTATGATCCACACAATCAAAGGCTTTGGCATAGTCAATAAAGCAGAAGTAGATGTTTTTCTGGAGTTCTCTTGCTTTTTGATGATCCAATGGATGTTGGCAGTTTGATCTATCTCTTGTTCCTCTGCCTTTTCTAAATCCAGCTTGAACATCTGGAAGTTCACAGTTCACATACTGTTGAAGCCTGGCATGGAGGATTTTGAGGATCCCTTGTGGCTCAGCTGGTAAAGAATCTGCCCACAATGCGGGAGACCTGGATTCAGTCCCTGGGTTGGGAAGATCCCCTGGAGAAAGGGAAGGCTACCCACTCCAGTATTCTGGCCTACAGAATTCCATGACTGTACAGTCCATGGGGTCGCAAAGAGTCGGACATGACCGAGCACTTTCACTTTCACTTGCTAGCATGTGAAATGAGTGCAGTTGTGCTGTAATTTGAGCATTCTTTGGCATTGCCTTTCTTTTGGATTGTAATGAAAACTGACCTTCTCCAGCCCTGTGGCTGGAAATTCTATTGGTATCTGTAGACAATAACAACCTAGTAGCAGAGACCACATTTAGTGTACAGATCTAGATTTATAACACAATTTTCCAATAAAAAGACCCAGAGGTACTTGAAAATATTTGTTGTTGTTCAGTTATTTAGTCACTCAGTCATGTCTGACTCTTCAGGACTCCATGCGCTGTAGCACTTCAGGCTTCCCTGTCCATCACCAACTCCCAGAGCTTGCTCAAACTAATGTCCATTGAGTTGGTGATGCTATCCAACCATCCCACCCTCTGTTCTCCCTTCTCCTTCTGCCTTCAATCTTTCCCAGCATCAGAGTCTTTTCTAATGAGTTAGCTCTTCTCATCAGGTGGTCATAGTATTGGAGCTTCAGTTTCAGCATCAGTCCTGCCAATGAATATTCAAGATTGATTTCCTTTAGGATGGACTGGTTGGATCTTCTTGCAGTCCAAGGGATTCTCAAGAGTCTTCTCTAACACTGCAGTACAAAAGCATCAATTCTTTGGCTCTCAGCCTTCTTTATGGTCCAACTCTCACATTCATATGTGACTACTGGAAAATCCATAGCTTTGACTATATGGACTTTTGCTGGCAAAGTAATGTCTCTGCTTTTTAATATGCTATCTTGGTTGGTCATAACTTTCCTTCCAAGGAGCAAGCATCTTTTAATTTCATGGCTGCACCATGCTTTCACCATCTGCAGTGATTTTGGAGCCAAAGAAAATAAAATCTGTTTCTGTTTCCATTGTTGCCCCATCTATTTGCCATGAAGTGATGGGACCAGATGACATGATCTTAGTTTTTTACATGTTGAGCTTTAAGCCAGCTTTTTCACTCTCCTCTTTCACTTTCATCAAGAGACTCTTTAGTTCCTCTTCACTTTCTGTCTTAAGGGTGGTGTCATCCTTGAAAAAATGCCCTGTCCTAAGATGGGGGCAGGAAATCTGTATGGAGATCCTGGAGCCAATAGAGTGCCAGAAAGTACAGAAGCATTCAAAAGTTTAACAAAGCAAAACAACAACAACAAAATACCCACATTGTTGAAAGTGAAAGTCACTCAGTTATGTCCAACTCTTTGCAACCCCATGAACTATGCAGTCCATGGAATTCTCCAGGCCAGAATACTGGAGTGGGTAGCCTTTCCCTTCTCCGGGGGATCTTCCAAACCCAGGGATCGAACCCAGGTCTCCTGAATTGCAGGTAGATTCTTGACAAGCTGAGCCACAAGGGAAGCCCACCCACATTGTTGAGAGTATGTCAAAAAGGCATGTAAATCAACTGAAAGAAGACCCAATGCCTATAGTTGGAATTTGAATCCCACAATAAATGAAGTACTATTGAATTACACCACAAAATATAAAATAAATGTCCATGGGTCACTCTGATATACCTAAATACGTTACCAAGTAAATACATGAGAACAGAGTGAAATACCTGTAAACAAAAATTCCAATAGTTTATGTAACTCTGTCTCCCTCAAGAGATGGAGCATAACTGCCTATATCTTAAGTGTGAGCTCTACTTAGTAACTTCCTTTCAAAAAGGACAGTAGAGAATGGGGGATGGGGAGAAACCTGACAAAAATGCAGCCAAATTGTTTTGGTTAATATCAGGTTGATAGTATATATACTTGATATGATGTAGTGAAAATGGCACTTTATTTTCATAGTGGTCCTCTGTCAAACCATAACCCAGTAAATCATAAGAAAAACATCATATATATATATGTATATATGTATATACATATATATATGTATATACATGCAATCACAGTAGTATTCTACAGTATATCTAACCAGTACTATATCTCAAATTTATTGTGTTACAAAAATATTGTATTATAAATATTATTTTTAAGAAAAATCCAAGTAAGTAGAGAAGAAAGATCTTCAAATGTTTGCCTCTTAGGAGCAGGATTCAAGTATTGGAAATGGCAAGATGGAATATGATAGTTTTCCTTTTTAAATTAGTATTTTTCAATAAAATTAACCATGCATATAACTTATCTAGGGGAAAAAAAAGAGAGAGAGAGAAGGGGAAAAGAGGAAGGAATGAAGGAAAAGATGGAGAAAGGAAGGAAGAAAAATAAAAGTCTTAGATTATCCAGCTCCAAATTAGCCAGGTAATAGTAGGTTAACTGGAACATAAACTCAATTCTTTCTGACGCTAAAGCCTATAGGAGTAGTCACATTTTTTTGGCCTTTCACAAAAAGAGGACAAAATGGCTAGAAGAGCAAAGTAATTTCTTAATTACTTAACTGTAGTTAAAAGGTAAAAAAATTCATTTCTCATCCTTCAGCAAATTCACTGAAAATGTATTCAGTGCCAGATGTTATGGAGCTGAATAACTTGTTGTACTCTAAGAGAGAACTTGGTCATCTTGCCTCAACAGTTGCAAGCAGTTAATTCAGTTCTACCTGCTTTGCTTTAAAACCATTTTAAGAGCTGATCTTCATAACCTCTATTGTCATATCTTCTGTTTTATTACCGGATTTTTTTTTGCTAGGTCAGATTCTGGGGTACGCTCTTAGTTTAGGTTGATGGGAGAACAGATTCAACATTTTTATACAAAGTGAAAACTTGTTTGCAGAGCTTAGGAAGAAAATAACCTCTTTTGGATTAAAGTGAGAAAGTTCTACTGCAACGTGTAAAAGCTGCTTTGCACATCATTGTATTCACTTCTTAATCAGAGGAGAATAATATATGATTTTTTAGGTCAAGGCATGTAGTGTTTCTCTTCTTTGATGCTTTATATTACCCATGTAGCCAGTAGAAGAATAGATGGGGTCATTTCCCCTACTCTCCCCATCTTTTTAAATAAAAGTAGCCCAGAGGAATGAAGCTAGTTTTATGTGTAATTATTTTAAGATTGAGTTAGAGAATTCTCTTTTTCTTGATTATTTTCTCCTGTTATGTTTTCAGTTGAGAAGCAACACAGTCTTTTTAATGAAGTGTGACTATCTGGACTGGAAACAGCTCTAAAGATTTAGACCTAACTCCTGGGGTTAGTTTGGCTGTTTTTTTAGAGCCCAGGCTGGGTTTTCATGAGGCCATGTGAGTTTCTTCTGCATCTGATGGGGAAGGGAAAAATGTTTTTATGTAAAGATTCAAAAAAATGACTGGGAGAACAAAACAACAATTCAGTTCAGTTCAGTTCAGTTGCTCAGTCATGTCCAACTCTTTGCGACCCCATGAATCGCAGCACGCCAGGCCTCCCTGTCCATCACCAACTCCCAGAGTTCACCCAAACTCACGTCCATCGAGTTGGTGATGCCATCCAGCCATCTCATCCTCTGTCGTCCCCTTCTCCTCCTGCCCCCAATCCCTACCAGCATCAGAGTCTTTTCCAATGAGTCAACTCTTCACATGAGGTGGTCAAAGTACTGGAGTTTCAGCTTTAGCACCATTCCTTCCAAAGAACACCCAGGGCTGATCTTCTTTAGAATGGACTGGTTGGATCTCCTTGCAGTCCACAATTACTTAGGTACAATAATTATTGTCAACTATATCATCTAGTTATTATAGACAATAATTAGAAAAATAGTCACTCAAATTTATCCCTCTAACAACTAATGTAAGAAAGCTACACAAAAACTTTCTCCTTTTAAAATAGCTAATATTTGCCTTTCTTTATTGTTTCAATTGATGTAAAATGACATAAAGCCCACTCTTCCCTTTTAAATCACATTTCAAATGTTAAAACAATATCCAGATTATAAGCAAAGCAAAGCTTACAATTAAACTACACACGGATTGCCTTTTTAATTTTAATTGACAATTTAAATCTATATCATTATTTATTCCTTTTAAACTAAATTAATACTCTGTGAACATGAGGGATTCTTTATATTGGGCCATAGAAACCAATATTGTATTTACTGCACCGTATCACATTATTTCATTTGGTTCCTTAAAGTTAGAAAGCATAAAAAAAGAGTCAAATAATTGCTGATTTCCTTAACATTAGTCACCTGACATTGGATAAGCTGCATGATAAAATCTTTCAGAGTTTCAATGTTCTTGAATTTAATACAGGAATAATAGATGCTCATTATATTTTCTAGGATCACTATCAGTGAAAACATGTGAATTTTTTTTTTTTTACAAATTTGAGAATATCAATAATAATTTTATCAAAGATTATAATAAAATATTTGTGATATAGGCCATCATTTCATTGTAAAAGATTAAAACTTTGCAAGCATACTTAAATGTATTCATTTAAAGATATATAAAGTTTTATAGGCCAATGCATTCATATTCTATGTATTAAAGGATATTGATGAGGCCTTCAAATTAAAGACAAATATTTTTTCTTAATTGAGAAGAAAATCAACATTTTGACTCAGTCTATCAAGTTCTGTAAATAGAACATGATTTATAAATATACTATTTAGAAAAGATTTAACTTGAAAATCATTTAATAAGTAAGGCAATTATTGACATATCAATTATGAATATTCTCTTAATGCTCTTAAACACATGAGAACAAGTTGCTATTCCTGTATTTTATATAGCTTATATTTTTGCTTATATGATAATTTTCCTTATTTCTACTTAGTATATTTTAAAATTTAATCAATGTTTAACCTTTTTAATTACCATAAATGACAATTAATACATAATAAGTATTTCAGTATGGAGAAGATTCATTACATAGGTTCTGAAAAAGTATTTCTAATGTATTATATATAAATGCATATTTCTAATACATTATATGTAAGTGCATTTCTAAAATAGTATTTTTACAATAGTTCTGCAGCAACATTCTTAGCTATTAACTTCTTTCTCTGGGATTACTATATTATAGTTTTTTCACTTGAGATGCTACAGTTAAATTTGATTCATTTCATATTACACATTCTAAATTTATTTAAATTTACATTAAATGCTTCTTAGAAACTTATCCTATTTATAAAACCACTTACAAATAAAGCAAGGAAGATTCAGTTTCAATGTTCTTGAAATCTAGGATGATTATTTAAAGTATTTAGCAAAATTAATTGTTTAATTGGTATAAAAGTAATTTGGAGGCAACTATGTACATGTTAGGCAATGGCACCCCACTCCAGTACTCTTGCCTGGCAAATCCCATGGACGGAGGAGCCTGATAGGCTGTAGTCCATGGGGTCACGAAGAGTTAGACAGGACTGAGCGACTTCACTTTCACTTTTCACTTTTATGCATTGGAGAAGGCAATGGCAACCCACTCAAGTGTTCTTGCCTGGAGAATCCCAGGGACGAGGGGAGCCTGGTGGGCTGCTGTCTATGGGGTCGCACAGAGTCGGACACGACTGAAGCGACTTAGCAGCAGCAGCAGCATGTACATGTTATAATATTGCTATGCTAATTATGAATGTTGCTTATCAAAATAAATTCCCTAAAGATGCACCACTTCTAAGTAACATGCAACTTATCAGTAGTTACAAGTCAGACCAAATATTCAAATTCAGGAAGAGTCCCTTCAAATAGTCAAACTCAGAAACAGTTAGTACTGTATCTTCCATTTGTGTTGTTGGGTTATAAAATTGTCAAAATATTAAATGTGCTTCTTACATTTCATTTTTATTTCTATAATTTGCTTGGTATAACAATAAGAGGTAATACTTGAAATGTAATAGCATATAATTTAATACATACTCTAGTTCATCCCCTAACTATGGCAGAAGTGAGATTCTTTGCTAATAGCCCTGGAATCAACCTCATTGTTTTTCTAAATATTATAAAACAGTTTGTCATCCTTGCTTTATAACTTAACCCAATATATTTTACTTACATTCTCTCACTGGACTCTTCATTAAACTCATGTTCATGGGAAAACAAGTTTAAGATTTTGGAGTCTTTAGAAGATCACCATGTTTTTCCAGATGGATCCCTAAACAGAAGCCATGTTTTACTGTTGTCAGATTATTCCAAGTTATGTTCTCAGTTGGTAAATTTAGAAATTTTACTGTATATCCTGAAGCTATATAGTCTAGAGTGGCTGACTCCTTCTATTGAAATGCATGGAAAACTAATATATAAAATCAGAAGATCTGTGCATTCATTTAAGTGAAAATGATAACCAGTAATTAGATTAAATATTTATTTCAGCCTAGAGATCATTTTATTTCCCTCTCTATGCAAGCCGGTGGAAGCCAGATGACAGATGACTGCTTGGGGATAATGAAATCAGAAGGAAGAGGTTTCTATATAGTATTCAGATGTCTAACAACAGCAAAATTACATACCTTGATGTAACCCATCAGTATAGAGATCTAGCTGTCCATATAATGGCCTACCAGGTATTCTTGACCCCACTGATGATACTAGCCTTGGTCATTTTTTCCTCCTCCTTCATTCATTCCCACTTCATCAAATAAGCTCTCAATTAATCATATAATTGAAATAAAACAGTTATTATTAGTTAAAATTTATTTAAAATGTTTATAATGTGTTAAAAACCATTCTGAGGACTTTAAACATGAATTATTTCAGTTACTCTTCTTGGTATTTCTTGTGTTCTGTACAGAAGTGGTTCTAGTGTATTACATATCATTCCACAGATAATTGAGTTTGTGGACTCTCTTCTGTCTTGATTATCCTGTTTGTTACCAGTTAAGACATCCTGTAAGTCTTAGAGATGAATTCTGCATTCTGCTTTTGAGTCTTGTCCAGTTATAGGTGTGTAGAAGTTTAAAACACATGATTTACAATCAAACATAGTTTAAAATACTTTTTTTTTTTTTTTACAAATAGAACCTCATAAATCTACACAGTAACTTAGAAATAAGTTTATTTTCATTTTGTAGATGAGGATACAGGTAGAGCATTGGCTTCCCAGCTGGCACTAGTGGTAAAAAATCTGCCTACCAATGCAGGAGACACAAGAGAGGCAGATTTGACTCCTGGGTTGGGAAGATACTCTGAAGTAGGAAATGGCAACCTGCTCCAGCATTCCTCCCCGGAAAATTTCATGGACAGAGGATCATAGTGAGCTACAGTCCATGGGGTCATGGAGTCAGAGACAACTAAGTAACTGAACACACTAGCACACATAGAGCATAACTGATCAATAAACCATTCAGTTCAGTTCAGTCACTCAGTCATGTCTGACTCTTTGCGACCCCATGGACTGCAGTACGCCAGGCTTCCCTGTCTATCACCAACTCCTGGAGTTTACACAAACTCATGTCCATTGAGGCAGTGGTGCCATTCAACCATCTCATTCTCTGTCATCCCCTTCTCCTCCTGCCTTCAATCATTCCCAGCATCAGGGTCTTTTCAAATGAGTCCATTCTTTGCATCAGTTGGCCAAAGTATCAGAGTTTCAGCTTCAGCATCTGTCTAAATCATTAATAAATAGATACAGAAAGCTCAAAAAATTAAGCTACTTTTCTAAGGTCACATAGAAGATGAATAATTATTTCCATGTTCTAGCTTGGGAACTGACCCATCCTACTATTTGTGATCTACACTTGGAGTACTGGAAATCTTGCATTGAGCATAGGATATCTGGCTTTTAAAAGGAGCATTCTCAAATTTCATTTGTAAATCAGCAAATCTACATAAGGATTTGGGCATCTTTTATCTCACCCACAACTTAATAAATGATTCTTATTTACCTCAGTTCAGTTCAGTTCAGTCACTCAGTCATGCCTGACTCTTTGCAACCCCAGGGACTGCATTATGCCAGACTCTATCCATCACCAGCTCACAGAGCTTGCTTAAACTCATATCCATAGACTTGGTGATGCCATCCAAACATCACATCCCTTCTCTTCCTGCCTTCAATCTCTCCCAGCATTAGGGTCTTTTCCAGTGAGTCAGTTTGTCACATCAGGTGACCATAGTATTGGACCTTCAGCATCAGTCTTTTCGATGAATATTCAGGACTGACTTCCTCTAGGATTGACTGGTTTGATCTCCTTGCAGTCCAGGGGACTCTCAAGAGTCTTCTTCAACACCACAGTTCAAAGCATTAATTCTTCAGCACTCAGCTTATTTACCTAGATTGTTGATTGATTGCATCTCACCTTTTTTTCTTTTTATATTGTACTAAGTACCTGTAAGGGATCTATGGTTCAGAGGTTAAAGTGTCTACCTGCAATGCGGGAGACCTGGGTTCGATCCCTGGGTTGGGAAGATCCCCTGGAGAAGGAAATGGCAATCCACTCCAGTATTCTTGCCTGGAGAATCCCATGGACAGAGGATCCTGGTGGGCTAGAGTCCACAGGTTCGCAAGAGTTGGACACGACTGAGCAACTTCACACAAGTACCTGTAGATTTTTTGTATGTCTCTTCAGTAAAACAGAAAAGAATAGGCCAGTAGAATTTCTGAATCACTTTAATCTGACTTATTCTCTTAGAATAAGGGTCCCAAAATGTTGACCCAATTTTAGCGTATCAATTCTGCCATATTCTATTGCTTAGTTAGAGAGCCCATCTAGACTCAAGGGTAACTTCATTGTCAACTTATTCGTGGCCATTCTTAATATTATACAAAAAATAAAAAAGTCTGCAATACTGGTGGGATACTGGTAGCTATCTTGCAATCAAGAGCGAAATGAGCTTTTAGATGAATCTACCTAGTGGACTTCAGTGGTGAAAAGGAAAATGACTTGTGTTCTTGAAAGCAATGAACTACTCAATCAACATATCCTAGAAACCCTGGACTTCCATTTATGTGAGATAATAAATGTACTCATTTTAAAACCAAATATAAATTAGATATTTTTAGGTGCTACTTCTATGATTCTAAACCATACAGAGTCATAGAGGGATTTAGAAGATAACCTGAAAAATTGATTTGGCTTACAATCTAAATATTACTAGCTGGAAAAGAGAGAGAATCAATAAAAAGAGCATGAAAACTATTTAACTTCTGTTTATGGAGTGTAATATGGCTCATAATAAACTAATTATTCAACAACAAAAGAACAACTGAATTAGTGCTAATTACTAATATGTCAATTCACGTGAATCAAATGAAAATTTATTATCATAGATGGGTAGTCATGAACCTCTTGATTTGTTTGTTTTATAATCTGTGGCAAATGTTAACTACATCCTAATTAATTTACCAATGCAATTTGAACATTAATTGGTATCTAATGAAGTCTTTAGAATTATAAAAATAAATGATGCTATACAAGTCTTGTTAGAAATAATTGATTTATCTGTCATTCTATCAATCAAAAATTATTTTATCAAGAATGTCTAGAGAATTCCCTGGTGGTCCAGTTATTAGGACTCTGGGCTTTCACTGCAGAGGGTCTGGGTTCAATTCTCTGATCCAAACATGCCAACCATGTCAGTGATAACAATTTGAACCTAGCTTGTAGGTAAGTTACCCTAAATTCCACAAAATGAAAATTTATGTCTGTGGGGTTATTTTGTTGGCTTCGGTGTTTTTTTTTTTTTTTTCTTTTCATTTCTATCTGTCTTATTGTAAAATGAAAATATAGCCAGAGGAATAAAAGCACAACCTATTAATTTTTTCTCTCACTCTCTCTTTCCCTTTTCCTTCCTTTCTTCCATCTTTCTGCATCCTTCCAGTCCAAAAGTTAATGCTTCTTTGTGAAATAAAATGGCTCTGGTACCCGCACAATTGAGTGTAATATATTTTCAAATAAATCTGAAGCTGATTTGTCACTGGACCAATCCCTCCCTTACACACACACACACACACCACACACATACACATTAATTACTACCTACAATACCAGTTCTGTAACACATCACTAATGTTAACTAGTACTAGTTCTGATTATGGGTACATGTTAACAAGTACTGATTCTAGTTCTGGTTAGGAATCTCAAAGCCATGTAATCTTTCTAACTTCAAGAGTCAGTTAAACACAAAAATACAACATTAAATTCTCAACTTGTTGAATGTCTAGGATGTTGTGTCAGCTTATTAACTTGTGTGAACTTTCCCTAAAAATAGAACTGGATGTAAAATAGAAGTCCCTACAAATCTGCTCCAACAATTCAAAATGATCAGGGCTATTCCTAAGATCCCTAATTCTAATATCTCAACCTGGGAGATGTATTTCTATGTGGAAGTCTATATTACAGTGTAATGTCACCCACAGAGTTCTTTTCAAGCAAATGCACTGTAGACAGCACCATAAAATTATGAGGTCTTATTGTGGCTAAATCTGTTGCACTAATCTCAACACCCTGAATACTCCTTTATGGGCTTCTCATTAGCAGAAATCTCCCTTTGTTTACAGTATGAATAAACACAAGCATCATAAAGTTAGGAGCATCCCTTTCCACAGCCTTTCTCTTCATTTAATTGGTTTCAGCACTTCCTCGCTCAAATTCCAAAAACAAAGTATTAATGGTTATACTATTCTGGAAGAGAAAAGGAGGCAGAAAGCCTGGAGTCTTTGAATAAATCTTCCAACTATGAGATTTATAAACTTGAGGAGTCATTTGACCTCATTGCATTTGTTTCTTTCTCTACAAAATAGGAAAAAATTTATCAGGGTGGCAGAGTAAAAGAGAAGCAAAAAAACAACAAAAAGGTTTTGAATTGGACAGTGTGGGGAAAAAACAAAGTTGATTTCTGCTTATATTCTACCTAGCCAAGCTTTCAATAAAATGTACACACATGAATTAAGTGGATGATTATTTAATGGATGCCTAAATCCATAAGTAAAACAATCAGGTGTTTACTTACAACCTGTGGGTAATTTGTGTAACACATATTTATTGATAAGATACTGTTATTCACATATTAATGCCCCCCAAAACATCATATCTAATCCAAATCTGTGAATATGTTAGCTTACATGGTAAAAGGGACTTTGCAGATATAACCAGCTTAAGAATTTTGTGATGAGAAGGTTATTCTGATGGGCTCAATATAATCACAAGAGACCTGATAAGAGACAGGCAAGAGGAACAAAATCAAAGAAGAAAGTGTGATAAAGAAAACAGATGCTGGAATGGTAAGAGGGAGGGACCTAGAACCAAGGGATGTGTGCAAACTCTAGAAGCTGGAAAAGTTAAAGAAACAAATACTCCCTAGAGAAACATGGAATATTCTTCTCCCTCAGAAGAAGCTCAGCCCTTGATTTAGAACTTCTGATCTCCATAACTGTTAGATAATAAATCTCCATTTTTAGAATTGTAGGATAATAACTTTATACTGTTTTAAGCCACTAAAATTGTGGTAATGTGTTACTATTTCATTATGAAACTAATATAGATTTTATTATCTATTCTATTTCATCACCCATTCTAGGTGATGGAAATACACAGATGAATGAAATGGAGAACCATGCCAAACATTGTGCTCTATATTTTACATGAATTCAGGTCATTTTTTACAACCATACAAAGTAGGTATAATAGGTTCCTTCTTTAGAGATGAGGAAACTGAAATTCAGAGTAATTTGCCAATTGTCATACAAGTAATAAGTGAACTGTCTGTCTTCAGAGTCTGTGTCCTTTAAACTTTCACTGCATGCATGCCACATTGCTGAAGTCATGTCCTACTCTGTGACCCTATGGACTGTAGCCTGCCAAGCTCTTCTGTCAAGACTGGATTCTCCAGGCAAGAATATTGGAGTGGGTTGCCATGCCCTCCTCCAGGGGATCCTCCTAACCCACAAATCTCTATGTCTTCTGCATCGGCAGGTGGGTTCTTCACCACTAGTGCCACTTGGGAAGTCTATACTTACAGTACCACCTCCAAATAACCTGATAGTACATGGCAGCATAATGTAGGCTATGCACCAAAGATTTATTTGCTGAAATACAGCCAGCTTAGAGATATGGAAGATGAAAGCAAGTGAGAAGAAGAGGTTTGCTTTGAATAGAGTTGTTTGAAGAGTTGGAATTGAGCTTACATGGCACATGATGAGTCCACATACCCAAACCTACTAAAAAGAAAAGTTTTCTTTTAATTCAGATTTTCTTTTAGTAAGTAATTGCTCCATAAGCATTCATTTCAGATTTTTATTTGTAAATGTTTTTATGAACTTTTTATTTATAATTTGAAAAAGCAAAATAAAACAGAAATGATACATTTCCCTTAACACACTTATTACTAATGAAGTATTCAGAAAATCATCATGTAATTATTCATGAAACTATTAATAGCACTCTTTCTCATCTCAAACACTTTTCTCTCTTAATACTATTTAATTTTTCCTTCTTCTTTTTGCTCCTAGCTGTAGGTTTCTACTTTTGAACAGAATAATTACAGATGCATATTTCTTCTTATCATCTATGCCTATAAATAAAATACCCATAGTAAATACTTTAATTCACGGATAACATTCAAATTGTGTGATGTTTAATGATGAAAAATCTTATACAGACTATGAAACATTTGTTACTCAAAAGGAATAGGAGGAACCTGGAAATTTAAGGTCAGATTCATGGTCTCCACATATACTCAATGAGAAAAATATAAGTTGGTTCATTAACTTTTAGGAAAAGAAGACTCACAAAAACATAACCTTTTCCTTAAACAAGAAAAAAAAATATTTGAAGTGCAGTAAAATTATAGATATTGTTTATATTAATGAAAAAGTTTTTAACAAATTAATCTTTTAAACAATAGAATAGCTTGAAAGGAAATCTAATAAAAGTATTTATGGATAAAATTTACTAATACATTCTCAGTTGTGTTGAACATTTTGAGTTTTGGTCAAAAGCAAGTTGAAGAGCCCTGAGAGCCACAGAAGTTAATTTTAGCCCCTAGTTCATCTTATTGATTTGTTTTCACTAATTGGAAAGCACATTTCTTAGAAATGAGAGGGGAAAAAGAAAAGTATCCTTTTATAAAGCATATCCTGCCAGAAGATTTTTTAATGAGGGTGAAAACAGTTTCAAGTCCATTATTTTTTTTCCTTAAGATAATTTCTTTTAAAAGATTATTAGCTTAGTAGAAAGAAACTAATAGGGGGCTTTTAAGATTTCTACTTTAATTTCAGGGATTTGCCTCATTAAAAATTAATTGCAGAATCAATTGATGTGTGTGCATGTGAGGCAGTGAAAAGGAAGTATGGAAGTAAAAATATTCCCCAGTTTTACTTAAATATTTCTGAAAATAAAAGTCACTTGAAATGACATTAAGAAAAACTTCTTCCTTGAGATATTTAAAGTTTTTCTAGTAGAAAATATGGTGTTACCTCTGGACATGTTGCTATTATGCCTTATAGCCAGGTTAGAAATTTTACTTCCTGAAGAGTGCATGAGTGCTCAGTGGTGTCCCACCCTTTGTGACCCCATGGACTGTAGCCCACCAGGCTCCTCTGTCCATGGGATTCCCCAAGCAAGAATATGGAGTGGGTTGCCAATTCCTGCCCCAGGGGATCTTCCCTGCCCAGAGATTGGACCCATGTCTCCTGTATCTCCTGCATTGGCAGGCAGATCCTTTACCACTGTGCCACCTGGGAAACCTTCATTTTATGATAATTTCCTTATAAATGAAACATTTAAGTTGCCTCCATTATTTGTACCACTCTGCTTCAAATTTAACACTGAGTTTAATAAGTTGTATACATTGCCCAACAATGTATTAATATATGTCATGGAAAGAAAATAGATATATGCTGACTCTATGAGTTTTTCATTCTAAGAAAGGTGTTAGCTGAAAACAGAAACCTAAGAATCTTTGAAAAGAATGGTAATAGCACACATAGCACTTTTCTAAGTAATTCTATTTTCATTGTCTTAAGCTATGTGAAAACTTTTGTGCTTGATAACCTGAACTCCATAAGAGGTACTATTAATATTTGGAGGATACTGAAGGAATTGATATATTTGTTTCATCCCTGGTGGAAGACTTGATCAGCTATATTGCAATCAACTGCTGCTACTTCCAAAGACTTCATAATTAGAGGCCAATGACCACAAGGCCAAGGTTGACCTTGCAGTTAGACACAGGAAGTATCCCCCAAAGTATAATGATATCTACAGCTATTTAAGGGGAACAAAGATAATACTGGTATCAATGGCACTCCAAGTAGGTTATAACAAGGAAGTTTTTGAATTCAACAACAAATCAGAGCTACCTTAATGACATATCTCTGTTGAGGGAGCAGGTTGAAAAGGCCAAGAAAAACTCCTCTTGGATTTTTTTTTTTTTGAAATGTTACCATTTATTGGGCTCCCCTGGTGTCTCAGACAGTAAAGAATCCACCCTGTAATGCAGGAGACACCGGTTTGATTCCTGGGGCGGAAAGATTCCCTAGAGAAGGGAATGGCAACCCACTCCAGGATTCTTGCCTGGAGAATCCCTTGGAATCCTGCAGGTGAGCTACAGTCCATAGAATCACAAAGAGCTGGACGTGACTGAGTGACCAAGCAGGCATGCACCATTAATTAAATCAGTGAAAGAAATCATTGGAAATCCAGTTTTCCAGTAGAAAAATCCAATCAACTAATAAGAATATATTGATTTCTCACTTGATTTTTAATATGAACATAGGGATCAAGATATTTTCATCTAGTATCACTTTTTCTTGAACCATGTTTTGCTAATTTCTTAGAAGAGTGAAATACTAAATAATAAAATAAAAATTGAGCAAATTTTGATTGGGATCTAGGGAAGTTAAGAATTATGGGGCTCTGCATAATCTTACCAGACAATTACATGGTAATTTCTAATTGTTATCTAAGGCCATAAAATCCTGGATTCTGTGTGGATAAGGCTCAGAGAGTTCTGCACAGCAATATGGAGAAATAAGAAAGAGGTACAACAATAAATAGGTCAGGAAGAACAATGAATATAAGTTAACTAATTTAAAAATTTCTTTACAAATAGATCTGATTTCATTAGTTAAGAATCTTTTATTTAACACATGATCATTAAATTCACTGTTGAGACAAAAATATCCTTTTAAATGTGTAAATCACTTATCTCTTCATTTTTTAAATGATGGCAATAATTTTATTTGTTTTTAGACAGCTCTCAGTCCAAAGGAGAGAGAAGAAACTTGGAAGCTAGATTGTTTGTGTTTGGTTAATATATGTGTGTAATATGTTAAAGAAATCTAATCTTGCTTCAATATTTGCAGAAAGATGTGCCGTTTATTAAAAACTCTGGGGCAGTCATTTTACTGCAAGTGTTCTTTGCTTAACAAAATAGATTCATTCAGCAAATATTTATGGAGCATCTTCTGAGCTCCAGGCAATGAAACAGATACAAGAGATTCAGAAATGAATGCGATAAACTGCCTTTTTTTGAGGAACTCATAATCCTGTGTGAGATGTACATATTGAAAATTTTGCAATACAAATGCCACTCATGTACTAGAATGTAGTACAAAGTTTTATAGGTCCATTGAAGAGGAAGTGATAAACTGACAGAACAGGGTTTCAAAAATCTTTACAAAGACATTTACATTTCTAGTGGGCGTAAAGGGACAAATAGATAATTTAAATATAAAAAAGTAGCTGGTAGCATGAGGGTAAAATCTTAGAGCCATTATTAATTCAAAAATATTATTTTCCTAATGGCTATAAAAATCAGCAAGCTTATAAAGAGTTCTCATTGACTCTAGTTTGTTTTCAATTTTCTAATCTGTAAGTCATAGGAAAGTCTGATGAAACTAGTTTTATTAAGTAGTATTAATCAGTATTCCCACTTGAATGAAGAAATACTGAAACTGTAGTTTTCCCCTCTTTAAGATTTTATAAGCTTACTGGATCTATGGATTATTGTTTTTGGAGGAAATTTAAATTTATGTAGGTGTAGATTTATATATATGCAGAGATGCATGTGTGCATGCTAAGTTGATTCAGTTGTGCCTGACTCTTTGTGACATTATGGACTGTAGCCCACCAGACTCCTCTGTCCATGGGGTTCTCCAGGCAAGAATCATGGGGTGGGTTGCCATTTCCCCCTCCAAGGAATCTTCCTGCCCTAGAAATCAAATGTGCATCTCCTGCTTTGCTTGTGGATTTTTTGCTGTTTGAGCCTCCAGGGAAGCCCACACAGAGATATAAGCATCTATACATAGATACATCTGTATACATATATTTCTATACCTATGTGTATATATATGTGTATGTATTATATATATATATACATAAATATATATATAAATATAGTGAGAGAGAATATAAACAGGTGGATAGACAGATAATAGATATATAATCACAAATTCTCATGTCCAACTCTCAGCCTTCTGCAAGTGAGAGCCAGCAAACTCTCAGATTTCCTTTAACTCTCCCTCCCCCTACACTCAGTCTTTGGTACCTGAGAAAACAAAATACTTTCCATCTCAGCTTTCCTTACCCGGTTTTGGTATAATGAACTGAAACAGCTGTAGTAGGTCCTAGAGAAAGAAACAAAGAGTGGTTGAAATTTGTCCTGTGCTTGGAATATCTCACTTTCATCAAGAAGCTCTTTAGTTCTTCTTCACTTTCTGCCATAAGGGTGGTGTCATCTGCATATATGAGGTTAGTGATATTTCTCGCAGCAACCTTGATTTCAGCTTGGGCTTCCTCCCGCCTGGTGTTTCTCATGATGTACTCTGCATATAAGTTAAATGAGCAGGGTGACAATATACAGCCTTGATGTACTCCTTTTCCTGTTTGGAGACAGTCTGTTGTTTCATGTCCAGTTCTAACTGTTGCTTCCGGACCTGCATACAGGTTTCTCAAGAGGCAGGTCAGGTAGTCTGGTATTCGCATCTCTTTCAGAATTTTCCACAGTTTATTGTGATCCACACAGTCAAAGGCTTTGCCATAGTCAATAAAGCAGAAATAGATATTTTTCTGGAACTCTTGCTTTCTCGATGATCCAGCAGTTGTTGGCAATTTGATCTCTGGTTCCTCTGCCTTTTCTAAAACCAGCTTGAACATCTGGATGTTCACGGTTCACATATTGCTGAAGCCTGGCTTTGAGAATTTTGAGCATTACTTTACTAGCATGTGAGATGAGTGCAATTTTGATCAAAGTGAAAGAGGAGAGTGAGAAAGTTTGTTTAAAGCTCAACATTCAGAAAACTAAGATCATGGCATCTGGTCCCATCACTTCATGGCAAATAGATGGGGAAACAGTGGCTGACTTTATTTTTCTGGGCTCTAAAATCACTGCAGATGGTAATTGCAGCCATGAAATTAAAAGATGCTTACTCCTTGGAAGGAAAGTTATTACCAACCTAGACAGCATGTTAAAAAACAGAGACATTACTTTGTCAACAAAGGTCCGTCTAGTCAAGGCTATGGTTTTTCCAGCGGTCATGTATGAATGTGAGAGGTGGACTATAAAGAAAGCTGAGCACCGAAGAATTGATGCTTTTAAACTGTGGTGTTGTAGAAGACTCTTGAGAGTCCCTTGGACTGCAAGAAGATCCAACGAGTCCATCCTAAAGGAGATCAGTCCTGGGTGTTCATTGGTAGGGCTGATTTTAAAGTTGAAACTCCAATACTTTGGACACCTGATGCGAAGAGCTGACTCACTTGAAATGACCCTAATGCTGGGAGGGATTGAGGACAGGAGGAAAAGGGGATGACAGAGGATGGATGGATGACATCAGTGACTCAGTGGACATGGGTTTGGGTGAACTCCAGGAGTTATGGATGGTCAGGGAGGCCTGGCATGCTGCCGTTCATGGGGTCACAAAGAGTTGGACATGGCTGGGCAACTGAACTGAACTGGTATATTTCACAATTCTATTCTGCCATCCAGTGTAAAACCAGACATTAATGATTCGTTAACACTTAGTTGGACTTTGTTTTCCCCTATCTTTGACATGTTTATTATTTTATGACCACTCTATCATTTTGCAACAGACTGGTTCCAAATAGGAAAAGGAGTATGTCAAGGCTGTATATTGTCACCCCGCTTATTTATGTTCTATGCAGAGTACATCATGAGAAAAGCTGGGCTGGAAGAAGCGCAAGCTGGAATCAAGGCTTCCTGGAGAAATATCAATGACCTCAGATATGCAGATGACACCACCCTTATGGCAGAACGTGAAGAGGAACTAAAGAGCCTCTTGATGAAAGTGAAAGAGGAGAGTGAAAAAGTTGGCTTAAAGCTCAACATTCAGAAAACGAAGATCATGGCATCTAGTCCCATCACTTCATGGGAAATAGATGGGAAAACAGTGGAAACAGTGTCAGGCTTTATTTTGGGGGGCTCCAAAATCACTGCAAATGGTGACTGCAGCCATGAAATTAAAAGACGCTTACTCCTTGGAGGAAAGTTATGACCAACCTAGATAATACTTTGCCAACAAAGGTCAGTCTTGTCAAGGCTATGGTTTTTCCAGTAGTCATGTATGGATGTGAGAGTTGGAAGAAGGCTGAGTGCTGAAGAATTGATGCTTTTGAACTGTGGTGTTGGAGAAGACTCTTTTTTTTTTTTTTTTTTTTTTTTTAGTATTTCAAATCACTCTATTTACAAATTTATCTTTTAAAAAAATGTAAAAGATATAGTAATTCAACACAATTCAAGTTTTTCTTTTCTTCTTTAAAGTTCCCTCAAGAGGAATTCCGGAAGCAGGACACACTCTGGAACAAGACTCTTGAGAGTCCCTTGGACTGCAAGGAGATCCAACCAGTCCGTTCTGAAGGAGATCGGTCCTGGGTGTTCTTTGGAAGGAATGATGCTAAAGCTGAAACTCCAGTACTTTGGCTACCTCCTGCGAAGAGTTGACTCATTGGAAAAGACTCTGATGCTGGGAGGGGTTGGGGGCAGGAGGAGAAGGGGACGACTGAGGATGAGATGGCTGGATGGCATCTGGTTCACACAGACTCGATGGACGTGAGTCTGAGTGAACTCCAGGAGTTGGTGATGGACAGGGAGGCCTGGCATGCTTCGATTCATGGGGTCGCAAAGAGTCGGACACAGCTGTGCGACTGAACTGAACTGAACTGAACTGATCGTTTTGCCAGGGATAAAAGCAGCTCATTCTTCTCCTTCTATAATTGGTTTGTCTTCCTCTGAAATTAAGTTTAGTTAGGTTTCCTTGAATCTTCAGCTTTCTGGCTAACTTAAAATATATTACTTTTTAGCTTATGTGTTTATCTTTTGTTATTAATGTGAAAACTATAGTCTCTAACAATGTTTTAAGTTCTAACTAAAAGCAGACATTTTTTTATTTGCTATTATGTTAGATTCAGACTCACATTTTTTTTAATAGATTGTATTTGAAAGTCTAATGTAAACAAGTTGAAGATGAACTTTTTACATCTATTTCATCCAGAGGAAAAGTATGAGGATTTAGAACTAGAATATCTGTATTAAGTCCTATTAAATTTGGCTTGTTGTATTGTTGTTCAGCTGCTCAGTCGTGTCCAACTCTGTGACCTGAAGGACTGCAGTATGCCAGGCTTCCCTGTTCTTTACTATCTCCTGGAATTTGCTCAAACTCATGTCCATCGATCAATGAAATGTGGCTTAGTCATTACAAATTCTTGAATTTCTATATTTTTTCAATCAAATGGGAATATTGATTAATACTACATAGTAAAACTAGTTTTAACAGACTCTCCTATGACTTACGGATAAGAAAAGTGAAAACAAACCAGAGATCATGAGAACTCTTTATATTTTGTTGATTTTTTAACTATTAAGAAAATAATATTTTGAATAAATAATGACTAAGATTTTATCCTAGATTCTACCAGTGTGTAAAAAAAAGAATCACACGTTAACAATTGCCATCACTTCTGGTGAATATCACTGACACCTTCTCAAATTTTTCATCCTCTATGACAGGATATGACATTTTTCCCTTGAGAAATAGGCACAATATAAGTGCAAGTCAGCTGACATTTCACATACGTAAGGGAATATCTCTATCAACTTATTACTAATTCATTAGTCAGTCAGAATATCATACCTATTTCTTGACTAAAATATATAGGTAAATATTTAATGTCAACCCAAAGAAATTCCTTCAAAGTCTATAAATCTAAACCAAATATTATTTAAATTACAGATTTTCAGTTAGAAATAGGATGGATATGAAATGGGTAGGAATTGGAAATGTAAAAGATAAATTTCATGTTAGTACATTAAAAAATGTGTTTGATTTCAAAGGATGAGCTTAATATTTTCATTCTGTTTTAATATCTACCATAACTTATTTATAGCCCTAGCTCAGTTGTCCTTTCTTTGCAACTTAGGACATTTAACATTTGCATAGTAATATTGTTTCTTGGTAGGACTTGCATGAATTTTAGGTCACTTTGGATTGTTTGATGTGATCTAATAATAATATTTCTGATGCTATCAATTTTCAACTATGCAAGTAAATGTTAACTGGATTAACACAGTTAATTGGAATCCATACATATGTACACAATTTCTCTCTCTCTTTATTTATTTATGTATTTTTTGTTTCTTTGCTGGTTTCAAATAATAAGTTAGAGTAAAGAGGAAATGATTGAGCTAAATAATGTCTCCTTTCCCTTCCATCTTCAATAAAGTTGCTCATGAGAACTGTGGGAGAGGGATGGATGCCTAAAATAGAACCAGGAAGAGGCATGAGGCAATTAGAATAGCAGCTTGAAAAAGATATGAACCGAGACATGTATCAAAATCAACAACTTCAGATATGCAGATGACACCATCCTTATGGCAGAAAAGGAAGAGGAACTAAAGAACCTCTTGATGAAGGTAAAAGAAGAGAGTGAAAAAGCTGGCTTAAAAATCAACATTCAAAAAACTAAGATCATGGAATCTGGTCACATCACTTCATGGCAAATAGATGGGGGAAAAGTGAAAACAGTGACAGATTTCATTTTGAGGAGCTCCAAAATCACTGCAGATGCTGACTGCAGCCACAAAATTAAAAGACACTTGCTCCTTGGGAGAAAAGCTATGAAAAACCTAGACAGCATATTAAAAAGCAGAGATACCACTTTGCCAACAAAGATCCATAAAGTCAAAGTCATGGTTTTTCCAGTAGTCATATATGGATGTAAGAGTTGGACCATAAAGAAATCTGGAAATAGAACTGCCTTATGACCCAGCAATCCCACTGCTGGGCATACACACCGAAGAAACCAGAACTGAAAGAGACACGTGTACCCCAGTGTTCATCACAGCACTGTTTATAATAGCCAGGACATGGGAGCAATCTAGATGCCCATCAGCAGATGAATGGATAAGAATACTGTGGTACATATACACAATGGAGTATTACTCAGCCATTAAAAAGAATATATTTGAATCAGTTCTAATGAGGTGGATGAAACTGGAGCCTATTATACAGAGTGAAGTAAGCCAGAAAGAAAAACACCAATACAGTATACTAATGAATATATATGGAAGAAAGATGGTAAGGATAACCCTGTATGCGAGACAGCAAAAGAGACACAGATATATAGAACAGTATTTTGGAGTCTGTGGGAGAGGGCAAGGGTGGGATGATTTGGGAGAATGGCATTGAAACATGTATAATATCATATATGAAATGAATCACCAGTCCAGGTTCGATGCATGATACTGTATGCTTGGGGCTTGTGCACTGAGACGACCCAAAGGCATGGTACGGGAAGGGAGGAGGGAGAGGGGTTCAGGATGGGGAACACGTGTATACATGTGGCGGATTCATGTTGATGTATGGCAAAACCAATACAATATTGTAAAGTAATTGGCCTCCAATTAAAATAAATAAATTTATATTAAAAAAAAAGAAGTCTGAGTGCTGATGAATTGACACTTTCAAACTGTGGTGCTGGAGAAGACTCCTGAGAGTTCCTTGGACTGCAAAGGGATCCAACCAGTCCATCCTAAAGGAAATGAGTCCTGAATATTCATTGAAAGGACTGATGCTGAAGCTGAAGCTCCAGTACTTTGGCCACCTGATGGGAAGAACTGACTCATTGGAAAATAGCCTGACTCTGGGAAAGATTGAGGGCAAGAAGAGAAGGGGGTAACTGAAGAATAGACAATTGGATGGCATCACCACCTCAATAGACATGAGTTTGAGCAAACCCAGGGAGACGTGAAGGACAAGGAAGCCTGGTATGTTACAGTTCACGGGGCTGCAAAGAGTCAGACACGACTGAGCTACTGAACAACAACAAATGTTTAAGCTGAAATCGAATTACAAAATTCTGATAATGTTTGTAAGAACCCAATCTATATGAGACATGAGATTTTCTGAGAGATGTAAAGAGAAAAGAAAGGAAGGGTGTGAAGTGCACAGAATGCATTTCAATGTGCATTTAGAGAGCATTATTCTGAACCGAATGTCAATTTTAATATGGAATCACAATAATATCAAGCCTCAGACCTGGCCTATATAAATCATAAGTTACCATGGTAAGTATTATCATAGTTAAGAAAAAATCCATAAATGCTTATCCTATAAAATACACAATTATCAAAGTAACCAGTGCTAATAAATGTTTCATTAACAAGAAGTCCAATATTTATCATGAAAAAATTGTTTCAGTAAAGATTTCTAAATAATTTCCTAAAAATAAAAGATGATCGATGGCTAAGAGAACCGAAGAAAGAAATATTTGCTATTAAACTTTTTTATATCATGATTATAGAATATTACCAAAAGTAGGAACCAAAGGATGGGTAAATAAATCCTCTTCCAAAGTGTTAAAAAAAAAAAAAAAAAAAAGAGCTACAAATGACAACAAAACCCAATATGTCCATGTTGCTGTTCTTGTTCAGTCGCCAAGTCATGTCTTACTCTTTGCGACCCCATGGACTGCAGCCCGCCAGATACCTCTGTTGACGGGGATTCTCCAGGCAAGAATGCTGGAGTGGATAGCCATTTTCTCCTCCAGGGGATCTTCCCAACCCAGGGACTGAACCTGGGTTTCCTGCATTGCAGGTGGATTCCTTATCCTTGAGTCACCTGGAAAGCCCCATAGCTAATGTTGGTTTGGCCAAAAAGTTTGTTCAGTGTTCAATAACATCTTGTGGAAAAACCCAAATGAACTCTTTGGCCAACCCAATATTTTGTACTGTAACAAAATGTTAAAAACTATGTTTCTTTTAAGTAATCAGTTGTAGCTATTCTTCTGAAAGGCATGAACTCTAGAGGGGAGCACATCAATATTCAGAGCTGATCTACTTTTACTTTTATATTTTGAATGGCAAAATACAGTGTCAACTGTGCTTCCAACATGAGGAAAGAGATAGGACATTTCATGGTGAAGCAGCTGTATGTGATACCGCAGCAAGTGTTCTCTCCTTACCAAGCTGCATTTGTCTCGGCTTCATTAGGAATGTATCCCACGTCATCTGCAGCCTAAACTTTCTGAGCTGAGTATATTGTTAGCATTTCTCTGATAGGCATGGTGGTCTTTGCCTTCAGTCTTTATTCTCTTCCTAAAATTGTAAGCTTACAGTTAATTTTTAAATGTTAATGCCTCTGGATTGGGAATGAGAACATGTTTGTTTGTTTGTTTAAACTGTATACAAGGAAAATGGCATTCTTAAACATTTTTCTTTTCAGATATTACGATCTTCATCATATTTCCAGTTTCCATTTACTCAAGTCCAAACTACTGCAACTGTCTTCATAGGACTTTCTGTTTTGATCCCCCCTATTCTAAATCATCTCATAAATTGTAAATTCTTCATAAAGTTCTTTGATCATCTTTCTTTTCTTCAATATCTCCAGTGCCTTTCTCTAATTTCCTTTCATTTATCATGAGTCCATCGCAATCTATATAAGAACAACATTTTTATTCTTTTCTTTTACTACTTTCTCAAATAATTAATGTAGATTAATTGCATCCTGTGTTTCCTTTTTCCATAGTGTTGCCTGCTCCTTTCTAACCATTAGGAATATTTTTATCTTGCCATTTATTGATGTTTCATCCACTCTTTTTAAGTTTAGCTGAGTATAGTTCTCTATAAGTTCTATGCAAACTTACAGGTATTTAAAATGCAATATATTATTATTATTATTATTAATTAACTTATTGTTTTTAATACCCAGGCCTGTATGTATCTACCTACCTGTTTTGTGTATACCTTGCTTAATGGCATTGTTAGAAAAAAAAAGTCATCAAGGAAATAAATCTGTAAACATCCTTATCTTCTTTCTCTTGTATAAATCAATTCATCAATTCTGATGCATCATTTGAACATGTCCTTTCCACTACAATCCATACAAATGCTTCTTAAGTCAGGTATTTGCCAATTTTCACCAAGGTTTTATAATAATAGTCAGGCTGACTACTCCCTGTCAATTCCATCCACTCAGTGACCACTAGCATGGGCATTTATGGCTGGATGTCTTAGAAGCATATGGTATTCAGTATATTTCAAACTAAATTAACAATTCATCTCTCTCAAAAACTCTTTCTTCTCAATCCCCTCCATTTTTAATGACATCCTAACCAATCTGGTTATGAAAGCCAGCGACCCCAGGGAACAGTGTGCTGAAACCAGGTCCTTCCTGACTTATGAGTCAGTTGTTTACATTTCTCCCAACTCTGAATTGCTAACATCATGCTGATAGGTTGAAATTCTTCACCTTCATGGGAATATTTATATACCGTGGAAACTGGCAAATTGTATAATTCAGCACTTTCAATTTTTAAATTTTTTTCTTGTTTATTAACAAGCCCATTTACCAGCACATCCCTGGGAGCATTCACCATGAGAGCTATTCTCCTTTTCCAGTTCACTTCACATAAGTCAGGGTTTTAAAGATGTTTAACTTATCTCATGTTAATCTATTCTTTTGATTCTGATATGTCCATTTATATTCAAAGTGTATCACTGAAAGAATTTCCTCAAAATTTGTATCTTCTCTTCATGGGAATGCTCCTACAACACTGCTATTTAAGTGTTCTTTCTGTAATGAAAATCTGATTATATAATTCTATTTAACAGTCACAAGAGCTCTGAAATACTAGAAAATAAAGTATCAATTCCTGCTCACGTTGTATAGGACATTTGCAGACTGTGTGATCTTTACTTATCTCTCTAAAACACTCTTCTGCTTGGTGTCTGCTATCCAAACGCTATGCCTGTAGAATTATTTTCAACTCCTTCAGATTCAAGCAGACTTCCCATATAATTTCAAATGCCATTCATTCTCATTTCAATGTCCATTTTGCAAGCTCAAAATGCTTCGCCTATCCAAAATCCAACTGTAAAATCTCATCTGGCAAACTATTCCAGCTTTTTTTTACTTAGGCTCATTTCCTTCTTGTCCTCTAAATAAAACTTCTGTTTCTGCTTTGCAACATAAAAACATGCACATTCACATTTTTAAGTTAATTTTTGTATTTTTGGGTCCTGGCCTAAACTTGGTGACTGTCCTACACATAGCAGATACTCACTCATTGTGAAAAAGATCAGTTTCAATGGCAGAGATCTCTTTTGCTCCTGCTTCACTTCAAGTCAGAAGGCATTGCCTCTACGCCTTCTGTGTACCAAGAATTGTGTGTATTGGTTTTAGACCTTTTGTAATGTGTGTACTTTTGAGTCTCTAGGTTTGATAGGGCACATACTATGCCAATGAATTTATGAATTATGGCTAATATATTCATTGTGCTAACATATATATATATATATATATATTTGTCCATCTTCTATTTATATTACAAAGGGGAATTCTAACTGCTAAGTGCATATGTGTGCATTAGATTAATTTTAATAATATGCCTATGAATTTAGTTTCAAAGTATTATCATCCACTTTCTACAAGTGAATTAACTAGATGGAAATTAAGCAAAATTTAACAACACTGCACAAGAAATAAATGGAGAAAATAGTAGGTCTGCAGTCTGGCTCCAAAGTATCTGTTTTTAACTGCTATTTACTTACTCAGTAGTTGATCAAATAACCCAGACATTTACAGAAAAAGTGCAAAGATGGGTCTTCCTTTAAATTTTAAAATCACCTCAAACTTTTGTTTTCTGTATTGCAAATATAAAACCAATTTCTTGAATGGGCTTAGGGAAAGCATCATGGTAACTGAGTGAATTCTTTAATATACCTCTTGATGGAAAAACAGGTGTTACCAAAGAGAAGTGTGTGAGGATGAGAGCATATTTATGGAACACATGGAAGATTTAAAATAAGTATTTTTCAGAAATTATATGAAATTGGAAGAGAGGCCCAACTTAAGTAAATGGTGTTTAATTATTTTAAAGTAAAATTTGTTGAAAAATACACACACTAAAAAGATCATTTTAACATAGGCCAATCATTTTCACTTTATGGAAGTCTACATGAATTCAATTCTTTGAGAAAAAAAAAATATTTTTCTTTGTAGTTCAGCGCAGCATGTTCTTACATCAGAAATATTTTGTTCTGAAAATAGTGTTAGTAAGATATCTGAAACACACTGTTTAAACATGTGGATTTTGCTGATTTTACATTTGAAATAAAGCACAGCTCATGCAAAGTACTAATTGATTTATAGCAAGCTCAGTTGACTGCGGATTCATGGAGCGCAAATGTACTTACAGTAAGTGTTATGACCTCTCAGGGGAGAGTCCACAATATTGAGCAAAACAGCTACTGGAAAAATATTAAGCAATTTCTGCCTAGCTTCTAATGTGTCTAAAGGGAGCTTTTGTTTTGTAGACTATCTTGCTGCTTTTGCTATCGTATCGAATTTTAGCCAGGCTTATATTCTCAAATTATGAGGAAGGAAGAAACAGATGAAGAAATGAAACTATAACATATTAAGATATGAGCACAGACTAGGAAAAAAAAGAGAGGCAGGCAGCCAACCAAATCCCGTTTATGTACCATATCGGTCTGCTCTTCCCCTATGTGCTTTAAATTCCTTCACTTTCTCTTCTCTCTTCAGGATCTCTCAGCTGGCTGGACTGAAAAGATAAGGACCCATTTCCTTAGGGGAATCAGTACTTGTAATAGCTGATCGACCCGCTAAGTGTTGAAACACCCAAAGTAAGGTGCCTGTAGATCTGGAAAGGACAACCTGCCTCACAAGAAGCATGGCTTCCCAGAGACATTTGGAAGCTTATTGATTTCAAGAGGGTTGAAATCCTGGATGCACGTGCTGTTTTCTCAGTGGAGTTTATCAGAGCACTGTGACCTTTCTGCTTCTGTGTCTCTGCTTTGGGTGACAAAAGACAGTCATTGTCACTGCTTAAACATTGTGCTGGGAAAACAAATATCACAGAGGGATTTTAAGATATCCAAACTACAGCTCTTTTATGGAAATGTTCCCATTATTAATAGTGACAAACATGCTGATAATTATCTCTTTTATTCTGTTTTGTCTCCAGTTTTCATGGCCCCTAGAATTTGTCTACCTCAATTTTATAACCCATTGTCAGGCAAGTATATGCTCCTCAGTTCTGTCTCATCACAACAAAAAGATTTGGAGTGATGGACACTAAAGCCCTTGGTGCGCCACAGCTCTCGGGTCTTGGACAGACCGTATTATAGCTCTCAGGTCTCGAACAGATCGTGTTATAGCTCTTAGACAAATCAGTGTTACAGCTCTATTTTATTTAGAAAATAGCAGGAAAATCCATCCTCAGGGCCTGAGGACATGTCAACCCAAAGAGGTGAACAGAAGAGTGCCCCAGCACATGGGAGAGAGAGAGAGAGACCCCCAGCCCTTTGGCTGTTTTTTCTCCTCCCCCTGGGCCTGTCCTATGTAAACTGGGCTAGCCAGGATTTTTGTTTGTTCTATCTGAGGTCCTCACTCTGGGCCTCGGACCTTTCTTTGTTCTATTTTCTCTTCCTTGTCTTTTAGCCACCACCATTCTGGACTCCTGTTTCCTATTCTAACTACCTAACATTCCCCCCTCAAGAGATGGGAGGCCCAATTCTTTGGGAATAGGGGCGTCCAGGTCTTTCTGAATACTTCCTGCTGAAATGGAATGGCAAGGGGTATTGGGCCTCCCCCTCTTGCTAGTCTCAAGCCTCAGAGTCCTTATAGCAGTGTCCATCTAAGGGTGAGTGATATTTTCCGTGGTCAGCTGTAGTTTTATATCTTTGTTGAACTGGCACTGCATGCTGTACCTTGTTGACATGGTCAGAGACAAAACAGGTTAGACAATTGATAATACATGGAGCAATCATAAGCAGCATCAATATGGTGATAACAAGGACTAGTAGGGGCACTGCTGCTGCTGCTGCTGCTGCTTCTAAGTCACGTCAGTCGTGTCCGACTCTGTGCGACCCCATAGACGGCAGCCCACCAGGCTCCCCCATCCCTGGGATTCTCCAGGCAAGAACACTGGAGTAGGGTTGCCGTTTCCTTCTCCAATGCATGAAAATGAAAAGTGAAAGTGAAATCGCTCAGTCGTGTCCGACTCCTAGCGACCCCATGGACTGCAGTCCACCAGGCTCCTCCGTCCATGGGATTTTCCAGGCAAAGGTGCTGGAGTAGGGTGTCATTACCTGCCAACTCCAAATTCCCATCACCAGGATGGCTCAAGTCCCTTCCTGTTCAGGGATTAGAGTATCTGTCTCCTGTCTGTTTTGGAGTACAATCCCTGCCAAGCTGTGTTGGCTCTTTAGAGCTATCCTTAGAAATCTCATCCCCAGAAACCAGATTTTGGGTTTCTATTAGAATAGCACTTATATGTAGTCCTGAATAGGTATCTGAGATCTTCCAGGAGCTCACAGGGGCTTCTGTTTTCTTCCATGGCTTGACTCGTGAGTGGTGAATCCAGGAGTCATGTCCTGGTACCTTGACTGCTGTGGGGGTAGAAAGTATTACAGGGTAGGGCCCTTCCATGTGGGCTGGAGTTGAGCCTTTAGGGATCCATATATCCAGACTTTAATTAGGACTTGAGTCCCTGGAGCATATAGTGGTGACTCCTTAGAATCTTTTGGGTCCTAGTTCATACCCCATAAGCGTATATCCTGTTGGAATTGCCCAATGGCCATGGTATAAGACTGGAGGGTCTGAACCTCTGGGTCTAGAGGTCATTGACATAAACAAAAAGTCTCCATATAGCATCTCATAAGGACTAAGACCAAGCTGTTCCTTAGGGACAATACAGGTGCAGAGGAGAACTATTGGAAAAGCCTCCTTCCATCCCAGGGAGGTCTCCTGGGTTATCTTTTTATCACTGATTTTAAGAATTGGTTGACTCTTTCTACTTTTCCTGAAGATTGAGGCCTCCAGGCACAATGGAGATAATAAGTAATGCCCAATGCTTTAGAGACACTTTGGGTGACCTTAGAAATAAATGATGTCCCATTGTCATTTTGCAATGACCTGGGCAGATCAAATCTTGAAATGATTTCATGGAGCAGTTTTTTTTTTTTTTTTTTTTTTTTTTACCTACCTCTGCATCCTTCTGAGTCCAGGTGGGAAAGCCTTCAATCCATCCTGTAAATGTATCTATCATGACTATTAGGTATTTATACCCTTGAGAAACTGGCATCTGGGTGAACTCCGTCTGCCAGTCCTCTCCTGGGTAGGTCCCATGTCATTGGACGGGCTGGGCCAGCTGGGGTATTCAAGCTCCTTTGGGGTTGTTTAATTGGCAAGTGGGACAAGAGGAGACCACTTGCCTTAGAGTCGTTTGGAGGCCTGTTCCTCTGAAGGACCTTTCTAGTAATCTTTGGAGGGCCTTCTCCTAAATGAGTGGTGGCATGTAAGGAGTTAACCAACTTCCATTGGAGGTTCCCAGGCAGAAAAAGGAGTCGCTCCTTTTGGAACCATCCCATATGATCTTCTTAAAAGCCCTCACTCTTAGCTTTAAGAGTCTCACCTTCAGTATATGAGGGGGTTTCTGGCAAATTAGTCTGTGGAACTAGGGTGACAACCCCTATTAGGTCATTGTTCTATAATGCTACTCTCTTAGCTGCCTGTTCAGCTGCTTGGTTACCTCAAGCCACTTCTGTGCTCCCTTTTTGATGTCCTTTACAGTGTGAGATTGAAACCTCAGTGGGCAGATGGACTGCCTCCAAGGGTCTAAAAATTTGATCACCATATTTGATCGGGGGCCCTCAGGTGGTCAAGTGGCCCCTTTCTTTCCAAATAGCAGCATATGCATGTAGCACCAGAAAGGCACACTTGGAGTCAGTGTAAATGGCTACTCTTTTTCCTTTTCCCAACTCTAAAGCTTGAGTCAGGGCTCTGAGCTCAGCTAATTGGGCAGAAGTACCTGGTGACAGAGGCTTAGTTCAGTTCAGTTCAGTTACTCAGTCGTGTCCAACTCTTTGCAACCCCATGAACCGCAGCTCGCCAGGCCTCCCTGTCCATCACCATCTCCTGGAGTTCACTCAGACTCATGTCCATCGAGTCCTTGATGCAATCCAGCCATCCCATCCTCTGTTGTCCCCTTCTCCTCCTGCCTCCAATCCCTCCCAGCATCAGAGTCTTTTCCAATGAGTCAACACTTCGCATGAGGTGGCCAAAGTACTGGAGTTTCAGCTTTAGCATCATTCCTTCCAAAGAAATCCCAGGGCTGATCTCCTTTAGAATGGACTGGGTGGATCTCCTTGCAGTCCAAGGGACTCTTGAGAATCTTCTCCAACACCACAGTTCAAAAGCATCAATTCTTTGGTGCTCAGCCTTCTTCACAGTCCAACTCTCCCATCCATACATGACCACAGGAAAAACTATAGCCTTGACTAGATGGACTTAGTCGGCAAAGTAATGTGTCTGCTTTTGAATATATTATCTAGGTTGGTCATAACTTGTCTTCCAAGGAGTAAGCGTCTTTTAATTTCATGGCTGCAGTCACCATCTGCAGTGATTTTGGAGCCCCTGAAAATAAAGTCTGACTCTATTTCTACTGTTTCCCCATCTATTTCCCATGAAGTGATGGGACCAGATGCCATGATCTTCATTTTCTGAATGTTGAGCTTTAGGCCAACTTTTTCACTCTCCTCTTTCACTTTCATCAAGAGGCTTTTTAGCTCTTCTTCACTTTCTGCCGTAAAGGTGGTGTCATCTGCATATCTGAGGTTATTGATATTTCTCCCGACAGTCTTGATTCCAGCTTGTGTTTCTTCCAGTCCACCATTTCTCATGATGTACTCTGCATATAAGTTAAATAATCAGGGTGACAATATATAGCCTTGACGTACTCCTTTTCCTATTTGGAACCAGTCTGTTGTTCTGTGTCCAGTTCTAACTTTTGCTTCCTGACCTGCATAGAGATTTCTCAAGAGGCAGGTCAGGTGGTCTGGTATTCCCATCTCTTTCAGAATTTTCCACAGTTTATTGTGATCCACACAGTCAAAGGCTTTGGCATAGTCAATAAAGCAGAAATAGATGTTTTTCTGGAACTCTCTTGTTTTTTTGATGATCCAGTGGATGTTGGCAATTTGATCTCTGGTTCCTCTGCCTTTTCTAAAACCAGCTTGAACATCAGTGAGTTCATGGTTCACGTATTGCTGAAGCCTTGCTTGGAGAATTTTGAGCATTACTTTACTAGCATGTGAAATGAGTGCAATTGTGCAGTGGTTTGAGCATTCTTTTGCATTGCCTCTCTTTGGAATTGGAATGAAAACTGACCTTTTCCAGTCCTGTGGCCACTGCTGAGTTTTCCCAATTTGCTGGCATATTGAGTGCAGCACTTTCACAGCATCATCTTTCAGGATTTGAAACAGCTCTACTGGAATTCCATCACCTCCACTAGCTTTGTTCGTAGTGATGCTTTCTAAGGCCCACTTGACTTCACATTCCAAGATGTCTGGCTCTAGATTAGTGATCACATCATCATGATTATCTGGGTCATGAAGATCTTTTTTGAACAGTTCTTCTGTGTATTCTTGCCACCTCTTCTTAATATCTTCTACTTCTGTTAGGTCCATACCATCTCTGTCCTTTATCGAGCCCATCTTTGCATGATATGTTCCCTTGGTATCTCTAATATTCTTGAAGAGATCTCTAGTCTTTCCCATGCTGTTGTTTCCCTGTATTTCTTTGCATTGATCACTGAAGAAGGCTTTCTTATCTCTTCTTGCTATTCTCTGGAACTCTGCGTTCACATGCTTATATCTTTCATTTTCTCCTTTGCTTTTTGCCTCTCTTCTTTTCACAGCTACTTGTAAGGCCTCGTCCAAGGTAAGGAGCAGCGGCTGTGCTTTGCTGGAGCAGCCGTGAAGAGATACCCCACACCCAGGGTAATTGTGGATGTGACTGGTGATAGAAGCAAGATCTGATGCTGTAAAGAGTAATATTGCATAGGAACCTGGAATGTCAGGTCCATGAATCAAGGCAAATTGGAAGTGGTCAAACAAGAGATGGCAAGGGTGAATGAACGTCAACATTCCAGGAATCAGCGAACTAAAATGGACTGGAATGGGTGAATTTAACTCAGATGACCATTATATTTATTACTGTGGGCAGGAATCCCTCAGAAGAAATGGAGTAGCCATCATGGTCAACAAAAGAGTCCAAAACGCAGTACTTGGATGCAATCTCAAAAACGACAGAATGTTCTCTGTTCGTCTCCAAGGCAAACCATTCAATATCAGAGTAATCCAAGTCTATGCCCTAACCAGTAACGCTGAAGAAGCTGAAGTTGAATGGTTTTATGAAGACCTTTTAGAACAACAAGACCTTTTAGAACGAATACCCAAAAGAGATGTTCTTTTCATTATAGGGGACTGGAATGCAAAAGTAGGAAGTCAAGAAACACCTGGAGCAACAGGCAAATTTGGCCTTGGAATGCAAAATGAAGCAGGGCAAAGGCTAATACAGTTTTGCCAAGAAAATGCACTGGTCATAGCAAACACCCTCTTCCAACAACACAAGAGAAGACTCTACACATGGACATCACCAGATGGTCAACACCGAAATCAGATTGATTATCATTGCAGTCAAAGATGGAGAAGCTCTATACAGTCAACAAAAACAAGACCAGGAGCTGACTGTGGCTCAGATCATGAGCTCCTTATTGCCAAATTCAGACTTAAATTGAAGAAAGTAGGGAAAACCTCTAGACCATTCAGGTATGACCTAAATCAAATCCCTTATGATTATACAGTGGAAGTGAGAAATAGTTTTAAGGGCCTAGATCTGATAGATAGAGTGCCTGATGAATTATGGAATGAGGTTCATGACATTGTACAGGAGACAGGGATCAAGACCATCCCCATGGAAAAGAAATGCAAAAAAGCAAAATGGCTTTCTGAGGAGTTCTTACAAATAGCTGTGAAAAGAAGAGAGGTGAAAAGCAAAAGAGAAAAGGAAAGATATAAGCATCTGAATGCAGAGTTCGAAAGAATAGCAAGAAGAGTTAAGAAAGCCTTTTTCAGGGATCAATGCAAAGAAATAGAGGAAAACAACAGAATGGGAAAGACAGAGTCTTAGCCTCTATGATCTCAAAATTGGAAACTACTGCATACCCAGCTCTTCTTTTTCCATCCAAGAGAAAGCTGCTTCCATCAATGTACAGATTTCCTCAAGTTTGGTCAGAGGATCTTCTGACTATCCCGCTCAGGGTTTTGTCCAGTGGTCCAAGGTTTCTAGACAAGAGTGAAAGAGCAGTGAGCCCTCGAGGGTAGGCAGGAGGGTGGCTGGATATAGAACCTCACAAGGGGATATAGTTAGGCCTGGATTTTCCTTCAGCATTACTTGATATCTGAGGATTCTTTGATCAGACATCCATAAATGGCCACTGCCATTTAGGAGTTGTTTTACTTGGTGGCTGGTAAAAATAGTTACTTTGCCCCCAAAAGAGAGTTGTAAAGCATCTTCTATCATGATTGCAATAGCTGTAAGATTTCGAAGACAGGTGGGCCAGCCTCAGGTGATTGGGTCAAGCCTCTTGGATAAGTAAGCTACAGGCTGGGGTTCAGATGCCAACCTCTGAATTAACACTCCCAAGGCTATTCCCTCTCTTTCATGTACATAAAGTTGGAATGCTTTCTCTTGGTCTGGCAACCTCAAGGCAGGTGCCTGAGTTAAGGCCTGTTTTAGTGTAGCCTCTGCCTTCTTTTGAGGAGTTCCCCACATCAGTGGGATTGAATCATCCTGTCCCTTTAAGCTTTCATATAAGGCCTGGGCAATTAGACCATAGTTGGGTATCCAGATTCTACATTACCCAGTTAGCCCCAGGAAAGGGAAAATTGTTTTTGAGTCATGGGGGAGGGCAACTGGAGGATTCCTTGTACCCAGTCAGAGGACAGCCCCCTGGACCTGTGTGTAATCTGAACTCCCAGGGGAGTTTGTCTTGAACTTAGCATGGGACCCTCACATCTGTGCCTTAGCATGGGAGACTTTATATCCCCTTTCTGCCTAAAAGTTTAGAACCTGAATTGCATGTTGCTGGGCATTTTTTTTTTTTTTCATCTGGAGAGCAGATTAGTAAGTCATCTACATATTGCAATATTTTCTCATTCGGTCCTGAGTCCAGATCTAGGAGATCCTGGCTAAAGGCCTGTCCAAACAAGTGGGGACTGTCTCTGAACCCCTGAGGTAATATTGTCCAAGTCATCTGTTAGTGTTTTTCTCCTGGGCCTCCCACTCAAAGGCAAAAATATATTGGGATTCTTTAGTCAGTGGTATGCAAAAAAAAAAAAAAGCGTCTTTGAGATCCAAGACTGTAAATCACTTGGCACTGAGTGGGAGTTCTCCCAAGATTACATAGGGGTTGGGTACTGTGGGATGGAGGGGGACTACAGCTTCATTTATGATCTGGAGATCTTGAACCATTCACCAGGTTCCATCTTTTTTCTTTACTGAGAGGATTGGGGTGTTACATGGCAAATTAGTGGGTACCAAGATTGTTGGGAGAAATATCAATAATCTCAGATATGCAAATGACATCACCCTTATGGCAGAAAGTGAAGAGGAACTCAAAAGCCTCTTGATGAAAGTGAAAGAGGAGAGTGAAAAAGTTAGCTTAAAGCTCAGCATTCAGCAAATGAAGATCATGGCATCCGGTCCCATCACTTCATGGGAAATAGATGGGGAAACAGTGGAAACAGTGTCAGATTTTATTTTGGGGGGCTCCAAAATCACTGCAGATGGTGATTGCAGCCATGAAATTAAAAGATGCTTACTCCTTGGAAGAAAAGTTATGACCAACCTAGATAGCATATTCAAGAGCAGAGACATTACTTTGCCGACTAAGGTCCATCTAGTCAAGGCTATGGTTTTTCCTGTGTTCATGTATGGTTAGGAGAGTTGGACTGTGAAGAAGGCTGAGGACCGAAGAATTGATGGGTTTGAACTATGGTGTTGGAGAAGACTCTTGAGAGTCACTTGGACTGCAAGGAGATCCACCCAGTCCATCCTAAAGGAGATCGGTCCTGGGTGTTCTTTGAAAGGAATGATGCTAAAGCTGAAACTCCAGTACTTTGGCCACCTCCTGCAAAGAGTTGACTTATTGGACAAGACTCTGATGCTGGGAGGGATTGGGGGCAGGAGGAGAAGGGGACGACAGAGGATGAGATGGCTGGATGGCATCACTGACTCAATAGACGTGAGTCTGAGTGAACTCTGGGAGTTGGTGATGGACAGGGAGGCCTGGCGTGCTGTGATTCATGGGGTTGCAAAGACTCAGACATGACTGAGCGACTGAACTGAACTGAATAGCCCACAAGCAAGGAATTTATTTATTAAAGGCTATAGTCCCTCCTGAGCCTCCCTTCTGAGTGGATATTTTTTCTGGCTAGGAAACCAACTGGAACCTCGGAGGACAATGATGACTGGTTCAGCTTGGTGGGCTCGTTCAGGAGTCCCCTGGTCCCACACCTGGGGGTTAATTGTGTCCTCCCATAGTTTTTGGTCCTTCTCTATTGGAGAAGGTATAATGGGTTCTTCAGTAGTAACCAGAAGCTGTAGGACTTTAGGGGCTGAAAAGCTTCCCATCACAAGGGTGGTCCCCAGTTTAGTGAGCATATCTCTTCCCTGTAAGGGAGTAGGACACTCAGGGACCAACAGAAACTGGGGGAAAATATTTGTCCATCCCAGCAACAAAAAAGTGCTCTGGTGAATCTTTTAGTAGTTGTTTTTCCTGTAGCACTCAAACCTTTTGGTACAGGTTTGGGAGGAGAAGGCTCCAGAGTAGGAGATCCAGACAGAGTGGATAGCCCCCATGTCAACCAAAAAATTCTCGGACCTACCTGCCACATCCAGTTGCACCCTTGGCTCCAGCCCCGTGATGGTTATCTATGACAGGCAGGCTGGCTGGAGCAGGCCACTTCAGGCTTGTTAAATCATCGTGAGGGAAGGATTGGAGCTTGACCTTGAGGCTCTTGGGTCCCGAGGGCAGAGTGCCACCCAATGTTCCAGTTGATGGCATTTTTAGCAAGCCATTTTAGAAGACTTGTCATGGTTTGAACACTCTTTGGCCCTGTGCCCTGCCTGTCTAAAGATTAGGCATTTGCCTCCTGCCTTGTCCTTCAATGACTCGGGGTTTGCCATAGGGCTTCCCTGGAGAGTGGCCCGCATCTGGGCATGCCTTGTCTCTTCCCTTCTCTCCCTTTCTTGGGCCTTGGTCTCCTTCTCCTGTTCTCTGTTATAAAAGGTATTGGTGGCTGTCTGGACCATCTCATCTAAAGAGGCAGCAGGGTCCTGCTGCTGTAGCTGTTGTAAGTTGATTCTGATATCTGATGCACATTGGGACAGGAATTTGTCCTTTAAAATCACCTGTCCCTCGTAAACTTTTGGTAAACTTTTGGAGGGCCTCTTTTAGCCTTTCCAGAAAGGCAATGGGTTTCTCATTGGGCTCCTCAGTTATTGCTGAGACTAGGCACAGTCCCAGAAGTAATAGGCTTCCTTTTATTTACATGGGTGGACTTCCTTAGGGGCGAGTCTTTCTGAAGCTTATCCTACCCAGAACTGTTGCAACCTGAGAGCCAGGCATCCCTGGGTCAGGGTGCAGATCCCCAGCAAGCTGAGGCATGACAGCCTCCTGGAGATCGAATCCCCGGGCACGTCAAGGAGTGACGGCCTGCCGAGAATTTTGTCCCTGCGCAGGTCAAAGCATGACAACCTCCTGGGACCCTTTTTGAGGACCAGATCTCTAGGCAGATGAAAGCAGGTTGACCTCCTGGGTCCCTCAGACTGCAGTTGGGTGTCCCCAAAGTCTCCAATGTGACCAGTGCTGAGTAGGATTAAGGGGTTGTAATCTTAACTCATTGTGGCTTTGTCCACCGTGGATAGGAATAGATATCATGATGTTAAGCAATCCAAGCCTGTGCTCTGCGACTAGGAAACAGTGCAACAGTCATAAGCCTTATATTCTTATGGCTCTAAGGGATTGTAAGTCACTGATTTCTTTCCTTAGTTTGCCATTAGAGCAGGTTAGGGTGTCTCCAATGGTAAACATTTCATTGCATAGATCTACTTTAGGTAATAACAGTAGTGACAAAGGAGTGGGTTGTCTGGCCCTGTTAGGGGCATTAAGGTATTTAAATAATAGACTGGGTAGAGCAACATTGCCTACAAGGGGGCAGGGTCCTGATTGTAGTAACTGGCTCAAGAACAAATTTGTTAAGAGGCAACAGACCAGATGTTCCATAAAAGTGGAGTGGAGATTTGATCCAGGAGTATGTTTGTAACTTTAGTAGAAGGGCGGTAAGGGTTTGGGCTCCAACGGCTTGCAAGGCTAACTCCCAAAGTGGCAAACATTATCCCTGGAAGTCCAATTACCTTTGAAAGGATGCCAGTTGATGGACTTCTAGCAGGTATTGTGTACCTGTCACCCACCCTAGCAGGTTCCCTGAAAGATGTTGATGTTGTACATGTTGTAGGAAACATGCAAGATGAAGGGCTGAATATCTAGAGGGGCTGGATATTATACAGTATTGTCCTCCCAAGGGCCAGCTATTTTCTGGTTGTCCCTCCATAAGATAGTAGAGGCAACATTGTGGGCTTGGACAGGGCTGAGGAAAAGAGCATGAAACAGGAGGGGCGGGGCAGGGCACAACCTTTGAAAGAATGACATAACACAAGGGCATAATGCAAACCAGTTAAAATCTATTGGGTCCAAGATGACAAGTCGAATTCAAGTAAACCTAATCCTCAATCTGTAGGCCAAATGACACACTCAGAGGTGGCAGGACATCTCTAAAACACTGTCAAAAGATGGAGGAGTGGGTGGTTCCCCAATGGTTGAGATGATCATCCCCCTCATCAGCATATGAATTCACCCCACTAGCAAAACCTAGCCAGGCCACATTCCAAGGCCTGCACCCTGCAGAGTGCACTTCTCCCTGACTCCTAACAAATCCACCTCTTACCTATCACTTTGTCTCTCACTGAATTTTGCAATGAGACACAAGAGCCTGAACTTCATTAGGTCCTGAAGCCAAGCATCCTGGGTTTTGGCTGGGCTTGAGTCCCGGGAGAGAGAGCTGAGGAACAGGAGGTAAAAACAGTGGGAAAAACGTGCCAAGGAATCCCCTTCATAGCCTGCCAGAAAATCTGTTAAATATCTGACCAGTGCTCACAGTTTTCATTGGCCTGATCCTTGGCACAAAGAAGAGTAAGGACAGAAGAAGCCCTACCATCTTTGGTAACAGCTACTGGGGCTCAGCAGATAGTGCCTTTGGGACATACCAAAGAGTAGCCCCTCCAGAGTCCCTCAATTGCACCCACTGCCACCCACCTATTCATGGGGGGTTCAAGGAAAAAGAAACGAGAAATTGTAAAGGAATTGAGATTTTGTTAGGCACATGTCCCTCCAGCCATAGGAGCAAGGACCTCCTACCTAAACCAGAGGTCTTCTGGAATCTGAAACTGAGCCCTGTGAGCTTTCTGCTGAGTTCATATTTTTGCTGTCCTGGTTTCCAGCATGATAGGCCTCTTGTCTCTTCCCCTGCGCTGGGTTTTCTTCACGTTCTGCTTCTACTGGGGGAGCTTCGCCCAGTTGGGCTCCTGCTGTGCTTGGTCTCCTCCTTGCGGGGGCGTGCTGAGGTTGTTTCAGCCAGGTTAAATCCGAATGACGGCACCATAGATGTCAGGTGAGTATATGTTCCTCAGTTCTGTCCCATCACAACAAAGATTTGGAGTGACGGACATTAAAGCCCTAGGCGCGTCACAGCTCTTGAGTCTTGGACAGATCGTGTTACAGCTCTCTGGTCTCGAACAGACCATGCTATAGCTCTTAGACAAATCAGTGTTACAGCTTTGTGTTACAGCTCTATTTTATTTAGAAAATAGCGGGAAAATCCATCCTCGAGGCGTGAGGGCATGTCAACCCAAAGATGTCAAGAGAAGAGCACCCTAGCCCAAGGAGAGAGACCCCCAGACCTTTGGCTCCTCTTTTTTATAATGTTTTTGTTTTTTTTTCTCCCCCTGGGCCTGTTGTATGTAAATTGGGCTAGCCAGGACTGTTGTTTGTTCTACCTGAGGTCCTCACTCCATCCTCAGACCTTCCTTTGTTCTATTTTCACGGGCTATTCTCTTCCTTGTCTTTTAGCCACTGCCATTCTGGACTCCTGTTTCCTATTCTAACTCCGTAACACCATTAAGTCCTAAGAGTATCCTGCCTTCTTAGATTCTCAGTATGGAAAGAAGATAGTTCTCTAAAATCCATGTGATTTTTAAAATGCTTTGATGAGAACCAAAATATCAACTTAGAAATGCACTAAAAATCAACTTCTGAATCTTTATTTTTTAATTTTTTAAACTAACATCAAACCCACATGATGTATCTGGCATTCTTGATTACTTTCCTTAAAAAGTTACTTTTCCATTCAGCTTACCTTGAAATATTCTTGCCAATCTCAATATCATTTTAATTTATTTATTTTGTGTGTGTGTGTGTGTGTGTGTGTGTGTGTGTGTGTGTGTATACACTGTGTGACTTGTGGAATCTTAGCTTCCCAACCAGGGTTTGAACCCAGGCGGGTGGCAGTGAAAGTGTAGAATCTTAACCACTGGCCCCTCAGGAAATTCCCTCATTATAATTTTTAAAGTGAAGCAACAAAGGACCCAACATTTAAATACTTTTAACATTGAACAATAGAATTCAAACCCAGAAAGTTGGAACACATGATAAAAATTTTCATACTATATCATGCCTATATCTTTTTTTTTTTCAAATATTTACTTTCAACAGACCACCATATTGAAGCAAGAATTTTGTTGTTTCTTTTAGATTTTAGTTATATATATACATATATATTAAATGTCAGAATAAGAAAAAAAATGTCCATGTGGATATCATAAGTGATGACAGGATATGGAACTTAGAATGGCTTGACACCTGATTTTAAAGAATTTGGGTTGTGTGTGACTCATTCTGAAAGTGCACCAAGTAGAAGGTAGAAAACTATAGTGAAAATTGTTATAAAAAATCTATAACTGGGTTTCCCTGGTGACTCGGTGGTAAAGAATCCACCTGCTAATGCAGGAGACACAGGTTTGATACCTGATCCAGGAAGATCCCACATGCCCCAGAACAACTAAACCCACATGCTACAACTACTGAGCCTGTGCTCTGGAACCAGGGAGCTATGAATACTGAAACCCATGTGCCTAGAACCCATGCTTTGCAACAAGAGAAGCCATGGCAATGAGAAGCCCTGGCACCCCAACTGGAGAGAGGCCCCCACTCATCACAACTAGAGAAAAGCCCACAAAGACCAGGCACAGGCAAAAACCAAAAACTACTACCATTAGAGGTTTTGTTGTGGGTGCTATCTTGCAAGTTAAGGGTGTCAGGACAAATTCTGGTTTAGGGTAAGAAATATTTATTTGCTTATCTGTTTAGCAATTGGTTAATTAAATCAAACTTTCTTGACTATCTTAATTTAGAAAGATCAATGACACTTTTTAAAAAATAATCTTTTAAGTTTATATTTTATAATTTTTAATTAATGTGATGGGTGGTTGCATGTTTAATGTATATCTTTTTAAGCATTTCTAGACATTATAATGATATTTTGCTAAAATAATAAACCAAGTTATCCTTTGCATGATCTAGAAGATTATTGTGAATGTATTTATAAATTTTTAAAAATTGTCCCTTAGGGGTCAGTGTAACTGCAATTAGAAGGATGTACCTTATTTTCAGAGCAAAATGCTAGAGAAATTTTTTTCAAACTATAACTTAGTGTGTCCATTGAGCTGATCTTGACATAGACTCTCTAATCTCTGTCTCTTCTTTTGAGATAGATGGAATAGTTTAAGATAAGATAGACAGGAGAGGACAGGTAGAATGTGATAGGGCAGACTAAACTGGGATAAAATAGAGTAAAAACAGAGTAGAAGGTGTCATAATGACGGCTAGTATTATTTTGTGAAAGAGTCATTTAAATTGTGTATTCATGGCTTATACATCAGAAGGAATTCTGTCGCAGGACGTAGAATCTGGGGCAAATTTCAGTGTGTAGGAGGATGTCTACAAGGGAATGCTTTTGGGGGAGCAGTGTGAGAGACACTTGGCAAAGGGAAGAAATATACATGGTAGTTGGAAAGGTCAAGATGTACAACAATTTCAATAGAAACTTAGGTTGACCCTGCACAGAGAGATGAAGATATGAAGTCCCTTGTGAGCTATATTGAGTATACTGTGTCTTTAACCTTTCTCCCTGTGTTAATCAGCCATTGGATGCAATCTACTTAGGGACTCTTGGGGGGAAGTGACCATTTTCAGCTGAAGTGGTTTCTGGATATTAGTTTTACTATATTTGAAGATTATCTGCCAGCACCACACCCAGTAGGCCCTTCATTCATGAAGGGAGATTGTAGTGGCATATTATAGAATCTAACAAATCTTGTAACAGTTCTAAAATATTCACCTTTTGGATTAACACATGCAGTGTTCCCTCCCAATTCATGTCCACCTGTGATCTCAGAATATGAACTTATTTAGAAACAGAGTCTTTGCAGATGTAATAAAGGTAAAGGTTGAGATTAAATTATACTGGCTGATTGTGAATCTTAAATCCAGCTTTATGAAAGACAAAAAAGGACACACAGTGACAGAAGGAAGGAAGCCAGTGATGATGGGGACAGAGATTAGAGTTAAGTAGTCACAAGACAAGGAAATGCCTGCAGAGATCAGAATTTTGAAGAGGTAAAGAAGATTTCTTATCTATATCTTTTAGAGGAAGTATGGACATTCTGAAAACTTGATTTTGGACTTCTGGTCTCTTGATTACAGAGAGGATAAATTTGGTTGTTTTAAGCCCCCAAGTTTGTGGCTAATTTGATATGGCAGCAATAGGAAACTAACAAACATATATATATATATATATATATATATATATATAATTTTTTGGTTTCCCTGTTCCTAAACCCTAGCTAATTATCCCTAACTCTAAAACCAAAATATTTGTGTAATCTATTGAATATGGTCATAAAAAAGTAACATTAGTTTCTCACTCTTAAACTAAATTGGTTAAATTAAAAAATCTCATATAATTTATATATTTTAATTTTTAAAGGTATGTGTATTAAGAAAATACAAACTAGCAGCTGTAAAATAATATTTTGACCTTGATCTTGAGACAAATGAATTAAATTTTACGTGAAGGAAACTATCGAGTACAAATCCTTGGCAGAGACAAACCTTCATTCTCACACCATAAATTCTCAACAATAGCATCATAGTAAATTTTTTCTAGAGTGTTCTTCACATACCACTACTTTAATGTTTGTTGAATGAAAGAAGGAAGGGAAGAAGGAAAAAGTAAGTAAAAAATGAAGGAAATAATAAAAGCTAAAAAGAAGAAAGGATGTATTTTACAGTCCATAAAAATTTGTTGTTGTTCAGTAGCTAGTACTCTTGCCTGGAAAATCCCATGGACGGAGGAGCCTGGTAGGTCGTGAAGAGTCGGACATGACTGAGCGATTTCGCTTTCACTCTTCACTTTCATGCATTGGAGAAGGAAATGGCAACCCACTCCAGTGTTCTTGCCTGGAGAATCCCAGGGACGGGGGAGTCTGATGGGGCTGCATAGAGTCGGACATGACTGAAGCGACTTAGCAGCAGCAGCAGCTCAGGAGTGTCTGACTCTTTGCAACCCCACGGACTGCAGCATGCCAGGTTTCCTTGTCCTTCACCATCTCTGAGGGCTTGCCCAAACAAATGTACATTCAGACAGTGATGCATCCAACCATCTCTTCTTTGTCGTCCCCTTTTCCTTCTACCTTCAATCTCCTTCAGTGTAAGGGTCTTTTCTAATGAGTTGGCTCTTGGCATCAGGTGGCCAAAGTACTGGAGCTTCAGCATCAGTCCTTCTAATGAACATCCAGGACTGATTTCTTTTAGGATGGACTAGTTGGATCTCCTTGAAGCCCAAGGAACTCTCAAGAGTCTTCTCCAACACCACAGTTCAAAAGCATCAATTCTACGGTGCTCAGCTCTCTTTATAGTCCAACTCTCACATCCATACATACTAGAAAAACCATAGCTTTGACTATATGGATCTTTGTCAGTAAAAAGAAGAAAAGAGGCATTTTACAATCCATAAAAATACTTAGTGCATTTCACCCTTATAGGAAAATGATACTGGGAGCTAGGCAAAGAAAAAATGTAAAACATATGGAGAGATTCTGCAGAGACCTTTTCCTGATTCTTTACCTTCTTAACTATTTTTATCTCACTAGTGGGTCACAAAGAGATATCAGGGAAGGTAATCAATTTTTTTTGTTGTTTCTGGGTAGACAATACCCTCAGTAGGAAAATATTTCTGAAAGAGGAAAATATATATATTGCAGATTGAAATTGAAATATTTAATTAATAATAATATAGTTGTACAGACATTCATAATATCTTTAGTGACTTTATTGTCATACACACATGAAATAGCCTACGTAAAAATTTAGCACAATCTATCTGCTCAGGTGGCACTTACTCAGTATCCTTTATTGCATTTTTCATGCCATTTCATTTCCTATTTTTGGAAGATGCTAGGGTGTGATTTTCTGCCTTTACCCTGTATTTCACTGAACTAACTCATGTGACTTTAACATGACTGAAGTCACAGGAACTAAGGCTCTGCAGATAACACAAATTTTTGTTTGCATGTAAGAAATTTGCTCCCCTGGGACAAAATCACAGATTCACAAATGCCCAGAGCACTCCAGTTTCTCCCAGGAGGTCTGGCTTATACCTCCAGAAGACATTTCTCGCAGTGAAGGGCTCTTTAAAGAATGCTTTTAACCTTTGCTTTTGCTCACAATGCAGCTCTAAGCTCCAACTTTTCTCTTCCTCTTGTAGACACTACTTGGCTGACCACAGCCAGGTAAGCAATACTCCTATGAGTGTTTGAATAATTCTAAATCCTATTTATCTAAGAAGGTAATAGGGAAAATCAAACTGTTGTCATTGTCTAAGTGGACTGTTGTCTCCTGGTAGGCAACGGGAAAATCTACATTCTCTGATAGCCAGATCACACTCACTAATTCATGTAATCCTTTTTTTTTTTTTTTTTTTTGAGTTTAAATTACTCCCTCAACTCCTTGTTTTAACTACATATTTATGTACTAAAGAATACTTGATACAGGTACTTCTCTTCACTCTTTTGTTAAGGAAGGCAATACAGAGGCTATGAATGCTGGTGAGATTCATATGATTTTGCACGTGCCTGCACACACACACACACACACACACACACACACACACACACACACAACCAGGATGCAGAAACTACTCCATGCCAGTAACGAGAAACTACAGGAAGGAGTGAGTTTTGTGGATTAAACCAAAACAGTTATCAAAATACCAAGAGTCTAGCACTGTGATTTCCACTGGGGATAAACGACTTGCCTTCTTGCCCCTACCAAATGCATCAGAGACTTTGAATATTCATCTGAAGTTGTTGTTCCTAAAACACTTTGCCAAGTCCAGGAATCTTTTCAGTTGACAGAGATATTTTCCTCTACAAAGCAGAGTAAGTATGGCTGACTATTCCACCATTTTGTCAGGTTCATTGTGGTGATATATTTCTTCCTTTTATAGCTGAAGTTAGTGTTCCTCTTCAGAAAGCCACGGAATTTCTACTAGAGTATAATATCCATGACTCCATGAGAGTAGGTAAGTGGTCTATTTTGTTTACTGCTGTATTCCCAGAACTTAGAACAGCATCTGGCATATAATAGGAATTTAATACATGTATGTCAGGTAAATAACTTGTTAGGGCTAAGGTGTGCTTATACAAAATCTGCTCTAAACTTTGGTGAATCGATACTTATGCTAAAATACACACTTGACTCACCCTTTAGAACAGACTATAGAACATTCACAATGCAATCTGAATAAAGGAAATGCTCTCATATTAATCGTTTTATCCATGATTCAAAAAGTAGTTATTTTTTTCATGGTTCTTATTTGCTGAGCAATGTCTACGGTGCTATGATGCCTGAAATTGAAATATTAAACTTGCTGTGTGCAGTATGTAGCCTATATTTCAATTGCAAATACAAGAATGGAAATTTAAAAATACTGATATAAATAAATACTTTTAAGTAAGTGCCTAATATCAGGCATACATGTAAGTAAGCATTACTCACTCTAGTTGTGCCTGACTCTTTGTGACCTCATGGGCTATAGCCTGCCAGGCTCCTCTATCCATGAGATTCTCCAGGCAATAATACTGGAGTAGGTTGCCATTTCCTTCTCTAGGGGACCAGTTCAATCCAGGGATTGAACCTGGGTCTCCTGTATTGCAAGCAGACTCTTTACCATGTGAGCCACCAGGGAAGCCCAATGTAAGACATAGATCAGTACAATAGATGTGGGTGGAAAATTATAGATTTTCTGTCAAGAAAGGATTTGTCCTGCCTCCAGCTGTTGGCTCCTTCAGCCTACCCGAGGATTTGCCTCAAGTGCAGAGAGACACCTCACTGGAGGTTACTCTATGGCTTTGACAGCCCATATCTAGTAGACTAGATGAGTTAAGCATATAAATATTTGGAATTTTGGCACAACAAAAATGAGCCCCACTCCAGATGCACATAGGAGATTGACCAAAGTTTATTAAGCCTGTGTTGCAATTCAATTTCTTCTCTTATCCAATTTTTCTTCTCTCCCCTTCCTACCACAAGTTTGGATCCCTAACAAATATTAATCTCCATCTCAGTGTCTCCTGAGAGAAAACATAACCTGTGACCTTTAGAATGGCTCAAGGATATAATAAGAGGTAAATAAACAAGCAAAAAGGAGAAAAAACCTGGGAGAATAAAAGGCCAGTAGATTTGGAACTGGGAGCATCACTGGGGAAGCGACATTCAGAAAACAACAGTAAAAGCTATACTACTGAAATAAGATTCTGTGCCTTGCACTATGCTGAATGGTATATACAGTTTATACATACTGTTATCCATATTATTCATTTAATATCCAAAGCAACACAATGTCAGGCATTAATAGCCATATTTTATTGACGAGAAAAGTTATGCATAGAGAAAAGACAACTTATTTTCCTATATTAATGAGTGTCAGGGTTGCTTTTAAAACCATTTTGCTGAATTCAGAATTAGTTCATTTAACTAGTTTTAAAGTTCAAGTTGGAATTAGTGAGACGAGAATTTAAATGGTAATCATTATTTATAAGATTAATAGAAAAAAGATTTAACAGAATACTCTCAAATGCAGGCTTGTCATTTTTCTTATCCTTATTTCTCATATCCAGGACCTTAGAGCATAGGGTCTTTTTATTGGGTTAGCATTTTTACTGGATACTTCCTTTCCAGTTCTAGACTGCTTTTTGCAAAAAATCTTTTGAAAATTACATCTCCTAATGATATCAATTCCATCCCATCCTCACCATTTCTCCCTCAAACATTTTGGCACTTGAATAATAAGTTAGCTCCAACACTTTGCTTTAATGATTGGTAACATTAAGACGTATGCAAAGGAACCATTTGAGAATATAGGTTTTCTTAATCTTTTCTTTTTACCCACTTCTACTCTTTTCCACTTAAACAATTTATTCTTAGGATAACATCCTATACAATCTTACTATCTGAATATGTAATATTTTTCATATCTTAAAATCTAATATTCCTCTGACTGATTCTAAATCACTACTCTTTAAAGTCCCCACCCTTCTCCCTCTAAAGTTGGTGTTCAGCTTAACCTTACCAAAATCACACTTTAATTTCCCATTTTTAACTCATAAAAATCCATCTGGCTTCATGTTTGCTTCTAAATTAACCTAGAAACTTTGCTTAGAATTTCAAGGATATTCTCACTAATATCTATTATTCTTATATTTTTAAATGTAGGCATTTCTTATGTGTAGCCTATAAATTGTCAGTGCTATGCCATTCAAACACAATTGTTTTCTGTGATGCAAGGATGAGGCATGTCTAGAAATAACTCTAATGCTTACTCTAGGTTTATTGGACGACTGAGCTATCAAGACTCCTTCTCCAAGCAAAACAGCTGCACTCAAGCTAGATTTTCCATGGAGTCAATGTTTTTCCTTTCTTCACAGATGATGAGAGAATTTTACAGGTGTCCTGGTCTCTAAATAGTAGATACCTGACTTCCTCAGACCAAATCCTGGAAATACCTGCTCCAAAACTCAGATTGCTTGTCACTTCAATGATCATTTTATTTTCGAGCTCGACCTGCAAATAGAAAAAGCAATAACACATAGATGTTACGTCATGTTTCTAATAACCATATTTATTCCTCTTTATTTTGAGAGTAGACCCGAGTTTTCTGGCACTGAGGGAGATTATTACTGTTACAACAATAACCACACTGATTCCTTGTAGGCTCAATTTTTCTCTCTTCTAGAGCAATGTGATGAAAGCTAGATATCCTCCTCATGTACTAGGGTCTGTGTTATAGAAGAGAAACCCTGAAAATATGAATCTTGCATATTAATTGTATCTTATCTCCTTCACCTCTTGAAAGAAGGAGAGAGCTTTACTCTCTCTAATGATAACAAATTTTCCTGGGGAAGAGAAGGGTAAAGACTCTGGGTTCTCAGCCTTTGGAATGGAATCAATGTCTCCAAAGGGGAAATAGCACAAGCCTGCAGGTTTACAACCCCTGAAATTTCTCCATGACTCCTGTGGAGAGATAAGTTTTGTTACCTTTTGAACAAGAGTAGGTGGCTCTAGATCTATCATGCTTGAAAATATGAAAAGCAAATAAATCTGGGGTAAAGAGGTATTCTTCAATATATCAATTCAAGTTGCTCAAGAAGCCAAAATGCAGAAAAAAATATCTTCAAAAATCTCTAGAGTTCCATAGTACTTGGTAACATAAATACATTCTAAGGGTTCAAATGCACCTGGTTCCACTCACATAATGAAAGAGCAGCAGACTTTTAATCCCTCTTGTTTATCTTAAACTTCTATGATTCTCTGATGAAATTGGATTTGTACCCCATTCCAGGTGATATGATGGAGATTGGCCAGGGACTGGTACCCTCAATGTGGTGACTAAAGAATCAGGCTTGCACAGATACTTTCCTGGGTTTCCTGCTCCTGTATGCTGATATTTTCCACCAGGTAGTCTCTCAACATTGTTCTGCAAATATTTTGCTCAGTTTTAACCAACTGCATTACTGACTCCCTATAATGTCTGCTTTGCAGGTTTTAAATCTTCTACATTTCAACACTATTTCAGACTTAATAAGTCCCTTCCATTTTTTATTACATACACACACATACACAGTTATCAATAAATATTCTTACCTTCCATCCCTTCATCATTACTTAGCTCCAACACTGAGCCTTCCACAGGCCCCTTGATCCTAACTCCGTCTATCAGGCACATGAGCATTTTAATAAAGACTTTTATTTTTTGGTCTAACAAAATTTCATTTAAATAACCTTTTACAATGTGTTAGCTATGTGATCTTGGTCATATAATAAATGTTTCAGTTTCCTCTTTGGAAAGCTGAAAGTATTAATAACTACTCTCTGGAGAAGGAAATGGAAACCCACTCCAGTACTCTTGCCTGGAAAACCTCATGGATGGAGGAGCCTGGTAGACTACAGTCCATGGGATTGCAAAGAGTTGGACACGATTCAGTAACTTCACTTTCTTTCTTTCTGGGGGAAGATTACAAGAGATAAAATATATAAAGTACATGTCCTTCACTTACCTTAACCCCATTAAAAAAAAAAAAAAGAAAGAAAGTCTTCTTATTCTTAATAGATAATTCTTTGGCTCACACCACTCTCCAATTGCATGACTCCTTTTCTGTTTTTTCTTTCATTGCGAAACTCCTGAAATCTTAGTATTTATTTACTCATTGTGCTCACTGCACTCATGGCTCCATCTTCAATTGCTTTCTCCTTGCGCGTTCAATCACTACTTTCTAATGACTAAATTCACAGGACCTCATCTCAGTTTACATTTCTGTAACTATCCTGTCACTATTCTGTAACATTTACAAGGACTGACCACGCTGTTTTAAACTTGTCTTTTCCCAAATTTTCTAAGCATTTTGTCTTCTGACGCTTCATCTGCTTCACTGAGCCCTCCTTGCTATTCTCTCATGTTAGCTACTTTCCCTTGAGTATGTGTGTCCCCTGGAAGCATTCTCTTCCTTGTTTGTACCTTGCTATAGTCAGTACCTGTGAGCTGATCACTAAGGACAAGGCTTCTCTTTCCTTGATTTGAAAATGTCCCTGCACATACTTTGTTTTGTTTGTTTGGTTTGCCCATCTTGTAAACTATTGGCTTTTCTATCATTTTCAACCTTAACTAGATAACCCCAAATCAAATGTATAACCTAAGATAAGAGAACTCTTTTATCAAAGGATTTCTTGTGTAACCCAACTGAGCAAAGAAATAAAAAAAAGGAGAAAAAAAATTAGAGAAAAAAACAGCATAATTCTATAGTCTATCCTCTGAATTGCTGTGTGTGTATGTTTGTTTTGTAAAATTAAGAGAAAAAAAGTGGTACCCTTTAAGATGTTCATACTATCTTAAATCTTTTATCCTCATAAATCCTTTCCGAAAAGGCTCTGTGAGTTCTTAAGATGTTAAAATAACACTCTACTATTCACTAGAAGAGCAAAATGATTACGTAGGAAAGATAGAAAGGACATTTTTTTTAAAATTTGACTTTTCCCGTGGTGGGGGGGAGGGGGGAATAGTCTCTAAAACATTACAAGCACATAAATGCATGTATCCATGACTCTGAAGAGGTCTTATTCATTGTTCCCACAATTTGCATCTATTTGACTAGTTTCATAAATCCTTAATTAAGCCTTTATTCACAGAAAAATAATATTTGGTGAATCTAATTATTTCTTGATTTGATATCATTAAAAAAAAAACAAATTCTTGCCTCTATTTTCTCTCGCCTACTTTTCCTCCCACATGAGCTTCCATCTTCCTATCACACAACCAACATTGCCTAAAAGTGACCTCTTCTACTAAAGTTGTCTTTTCCCACATTAGCCTCACTTCCAGCATTTTTCCTGGTACTCTGCTCCCTGGTTCTTCTGTGACCCTGGCCTGCCTCTCCAACAGCTTCCACTGGGTAGCCCACAGCTTCTCCCTCCTCCCAAAAGCTGCCTCCTGGCAAAATCTTCCTTCAATTATTCAGAGCTGCTGCTTAGAAACAGACATGTACACAAGTGAATAAAGACTACAGTACAAATTCTACAGCCATGAAATATAGGATAGATCAGATATTCAAATGCAATAGTATTAATTTTTTTAAGCCCTAAGAAAAGATAAGATTTTCATCTTTAGCTAAGAATCAGACAAAGGAAAATATCACATTTGGGATGGCTTTACTACAGCTCTTTTTTTTTTTTTTTAATTGAAAATGGGTTCTGGCTGCCCATTGCTCAAAAGCCAATAAAGGTACAAGGTTTGTGGAAAGTAAAGCTTGCTTTATTTTGAAGGCTGGCAATGGGGGAGGGGTGGCAAAATAGACTCATGTCCAAAGATCTATCCTCTTCACTGACAATCTGTGGGCAAGGGATTTTGTAGACCAAGGGAAGGGGCTACATGCAGAAACAACAGTCAGCTCTGACAGTAATCTTGAAATTGGTCATGCAGTGGTCTGGCCAGTGTCATCTTGATTAAGTTAATCTTCAATTCCAGAGTCAGTTTGTTCCAATTTCCCTGAGGACAGTTCTTGGAATTATGGCAGCTTATGTCATAGCTATAGTCTGGTCATCATGTAGGTAACTTTTACACCTGGTGGGGGTTTCGATATTTACAAGACAGCTCACAGGATATGGCTCAGAATATTATCTACAGCCCTAATGTGGAACTAAAAGGTCCTTGACTTTGTTTAATGATTATTACTATTGGTCTTACTTAACTATTTTTCTTTGCTTCAGCATTTCTCATTTCTCTGCTTAAACTTTTTGTTTGGCTAAAGTTTCTCTATAAGACAAAAGGCAAGTAGAGGACATGGGGTGGGAAGAGGACCATAATGTCCTGCCTTATTTTATTTTTTCTGCTTGGAATGATTTTTACTGAGATATCTATTTGGTTCATGCCTTCATTTCCTTCACATATTTGCTCAAATCTCAACTTGTCAATGAGATCCACTCTGACCACTCAATTTAGGATTTAACCCTGTTCCAGCTGCCTCCTCTGGCATTCTGGATTATCTTCACTTTTTCTAATTTTAATTATTTTCCCCAAAGGAAAATCTGATAAAATGTTAGATCATTAATTTACTACATTTTCATTTTTATTTTAAATTCTCCACTATAAAACTTAGCTCAGCCTTCAGAATGGGAGAAAATAATAGCAAATGAAGCAACTGACAAACAATAATCTCAAAAACATACAAGCAACTCCAACAGCTCAATTCCAGAAAAATAAATGACCCAATCAAAAAATGGGCCAAAGAACTAAATAGACATTTCTCCAGAGAAGACATACAGATGGCTAACAAACACATGAAAAGATGCTCAACATCACTCATCATCAGAGAAATGCAAATCAAAACCACAATGAGGTACCATTTCACGCCAGTCAGAATGGTTGCAATCCAAAGTCTACAAGCAATAAATGCTGGAGAGGGTGTGGAGAAAAGGGAACCCTCTTACGCTGTTGGTGGGAATGCAAACTAGTACAGCCACTATGGAGAACAGTGTGGAGATTCCTTATAAAACTGGAAATAGAACTGCCTTATGACCCAGCAGTCCCACTGCTGGGCATACACACTGAGGAAACCAGAATTGAAAGAGACACGTGTACCCCAATGTTCATCGCAGCACTGTTTATAATAGCCAGGACATGGAAGCAACCTAGATGTCCATCAGCAGATGAATGGATAAGAAAGCTGTGGTACATACACACAATGGAGTATTACTCAGCCATTAAAAAGAATACATTTGAATCAGTTCTAATGAGGTGGATGAAACTGGAGCCGATTATACAGAGTGAAGCTAGCCAGAAAGAAAAACACCAATACAGTATACTAACACATATATATGGAATTTAGAAAGATGGTAATGATAACCCTGTATGTGAGATAGTAAAAGAGACACAGATATTTAGAACAGTCTTTTGGACTCTGTGGGAGAGGGAAAGGGTGGGATGATTTGGGAGAACGACACTGAAACATGTATAATATCATATAAGAAATGAATCGCCAGTCCAGGTTCGATGCAGGATACAGGATGCTTGGGGCTGGTGCACTGGGATGACCCAGAGGGATGGTATGGGGAGGGAGGTGGGAGGGGACTTCAGGATGGGGAACACGTGTACACCCGTGGCGGATTCATGTTGATGTATGGCAAAACCAATACAATATTGTAAAATAAATAATAATAATAATAATAAATAAATGATAAATGGTTAAAAAAAAAAAGAAAAAAAGAACTTAGCTCCAGTAGGGCAGAGACTTTGCTTTGTTGGATCCCAAACACAAAAGCCTGGAAATACTAGACAGTTAAAAAATGCTCTAGCAATGAATGTAAAGAAGAAAGGGGGGAGAAAGAAACCAGGGAGAGATGGAAGGATAGAAGGAAAAATGAGTGAAGAATAGCAATTATAAGCCAAATAAATGAGACATTTTCTTCTTTCTGCAACTTCAATACATATTTATTTCAGTTCATTTCATCAAATGTTTGCTAAATTCCATCATAATTTAGGTATTTCTGAGTGTTACAATACATAGATAAAGGATATATTCGTGTTAAGTTTAAGGAGCTTGTAATGATTTGGGAGTACAACAATCTGTTTATAGTGCAGTAAAGTATTACAGAGGGCTTTCCTGGTGGCTCAGATTGTAAAGAATCTGCCTGCAATGTAGAAGATCTGGTTCAATCCCTGGGTAAGGGAGATCCCCTGGAAGAGGAAATAGCAACCCACTCCAATATTTTTGCCTGGGAAATCTCATGGACAAAGGAGTCTGGTGGGCTATAGTCCACGGGGTCACAGAGAGTTAGACAGGACTTTATGACTAACACACAAAGTATTATAGATGTTGGAATACTAGGTAATGAAAATGTTATGATAGATTTGCACTTTAATCCATCCAAGTTGATTCTAGATAATATGGTGGCTGGGATGGGGGTGCTATGTGAAATGCAACAATAGAGGCAGGGAGACAAGTTAGGAGACTCAGGCAATTGCCAAGTTAAGAAAGATGTGCATCTGAACTAGAAAATTAGTAATAGTGACAGGAATATGTTTCTGAAGTATTTAGGAGATAAAATCAGAGGAACAGGGTGAATGATTAGGGATGAGAGATTTGCTGGTAGTGTGGCATGGATTTAAGAATAAGCAAATTAAATCAATTAATCATTGTGGCAACCATGATTTAATACTGCTACATGAGAATAGAGAGATAAACACAACCCAGTGATCAGAGCAAAAGCATCAGGAGAACACGATACAGAGAAAACCCAATTTGAAATGTTTGTAGTGTTTCTGCTGCTGCTGCTGCTAAGTCGCATCAGTCGTGTCGGACTCTGTGCGACCCCAGAGATGGCAGCCCACCAGGCTCCCCCGTCCCTGGGACTCTCCAGGCAAGAACACTGGAGTGGGTTGCCATTTCCTTCTCCAATGCATGAAAGTGAAAAGTGAAAGGGAAGTCGCTCAGTCGTGTCCGACTGTTAGCGACCCCATGGACCGCAGCCCACCAGGCTCCTCCATCCATAGGATTCTCCAGGCAAGAGTCCTGGAGTGGGGTGCCGTTGCCTTCTCCTATAGTGTTTCTAGTCACTGAAATTTAACTGATGCTATCGAAACCAGGCAATGGGAAGTAATCAGGGGAAATGTCAGCTCAAAATATCAACATTTATTCAGTTTCATCTTATGTGTTTATGCATTTTGTTTACTCTAGGAAAGAGTACTAATATATACTTTTTAAAATTCCCTGAATAATAAGAAAGGAGGATATGTCAATCCAGCCCATTTTCCCTGAGACCAAAGACCATGAGAAATAAGTTGAAAAAGATGCATGAAAATTATGGCATTTATTTAAAACAAGAATGCCGTTAAAAGATTCAACGCATTAACTTATGTGATTTCAGAAATATCTATTAGTTACATATTTTCAATGCATTCCATGAGAATGGACATGTCACCAGTTTTCTTCTCTGGTTCTGGTGTCTAGTTCAGGTCTTGGTAAGTAATAGAATCTCAATAAATATTTTTCTGATGGCTGAATAAAAGAACGGGTAGAAAGATGATCAACAATGTGGATTTTGGAATTAGAAATGTTTTAAATCCTAGAACTGCCACTTACTAGTTGAGAAAGCTACTTTATTTTCTGAGTTCAGTGTCCTCATACATAAATGGAAAAAGAATAATAACTCTGCTTCACAGAGTTCCTGACATTTAAAAATAATAATCAGTTATTATTTAAAACACTTAGCATAGTGACTAGCATGTAGTCTGTGTTCAATAAATGTTCATAATTACTATAATGGTTCTGTATCGATGCCAGGTAGACCTTTAAGCCACAAATAAATTTGAATTTTTCAAGGCAGCCTTCAAAAATGTTACCATTGTGTAGTTAGTAAGCCAGAGGCCAAATCCCTTTGTTGGCGTCTCCATAAGGAAAACACACCTTCAACCCCTTTCCTATAATTTCTCAGTTGCATTATTTCACCATTTTTTTTTCTCTTGTGACTGCTGTTACTAAGAGATATGTCATATAATGAAATGTTCAAAAATGAAATTATTTGCTTTATGGGTAAAAAGTGCTTGAGAAGTGACTAGTCATTTTTTAATATATTTTATTCTCTTTGAAAACGTGGTTGAATTATATTTCTGCAAGACATGTATTTAATGGCTTCTACAAACTTAGAGATGTCTTGGGAGTGTAATACAAGTTTCACTGTACTCCCTGGAAACTGATGGGATCCTATATAGCTAACAATGTGGGTTTAATAATCTTTAGTTATGTTCCACAATCACAATAAACCTAAAACACATTCTCTTAATGGGATGGGTAAAAACTGCATGATCAGGTACAATTTTCCTTTTAAAAAGTCATATCATTTACTAACAAGGCAAGTGTGGAGAGAACGTAAGAGAAACTAGTGTTAGACTCAGTGACCACACGGTGGATCAAGAAAACAAGATTTAGACTAAGAAACATAAGGGGAACTAAAGAGTTCTGGGAAAGGGAATGAAAACTAGCAGCCAAAATGGACTCATAAGAATGAGTCGTATTTGTGTTTTTCATACATTCATTCAGGCACTTGGATATTTGGTCAGTTATGCCACCCATACTAACTAAATGCCAAATAAATGTCAGATCTTTTGCTAGCTACTGTCAAAGGTAGGTGATGGCTATGAGGTCTTCTATCCAGCTAATGAATTAATGCAGTCATCTGGTTAACTTGACTCTTCTGTGAAACTAGTAATAATCAGAGCTACCTGATTGCTATTGCTACCTACATGACTAAATTCTGAATTCTGATAAACAATAATCAGTTCTGTTTTTGCCCCCCACCCTCAAAAAATGGTATACTGGGAACAGATACTCAAGAAGCAGAGAATTCCCTCTGAATGTTATAAGGTATTAGAAATAAATAAATAAAACAAAGTTTAGAAACAATTTATGTTTATGAGGTGTTGCCTAAAGGCAAGAAAACTTCCCTAAAAGACTTTGCTTATAATTCCTTTTGTTACTAAGGATTATTGATAGTATTTTGATATATTGATTGATATATTGATATTTGAAAACTTGACATTATGCTTGTAGAGTACTTTTTTTAAGGTAGTGGTTTGCCAAGAATTCTAAGGAAGATTACTAAGGCCACCTATGCATATAGCAACAATTTGATATTTATAATTGTCCCTCGGGCTTCACTGTATGTAAAAAAACATCCTTATCTATCAGATTTATTATTCTGTTTTTCACTGCTCAACATGGGGTGCAGAATTAGAATTCTTCTCAACCTACCAAAATTAAAGATAAATCCTATTTGTCTCCCTTATTTCAATAAATAGAAAAGCTGACTAGGAATCTGGAAAGTTTATGTTATTGATATAATCTATCACTTCCCTGGTGGCTCAGATGGTAAAGAACCTGCCTACAATGCAGGAGACCTGGTTTGATCCTGGGTCAGGAAGATCCGCTACAGAAGGAAGTGGCAACCCACTCCAGTATTCTTGCCTGAAGAATTCCGTGGACAGAGAATTGGTGGGCTATATTCCATGGGGTCACAAAGAGTGAAACATGACTGAATGACTTTCACTTCACTCACTCATTAATGTAAATAAATTTATATATTTAGTATGCTGCTAAGTCACTTCAGTCGTGTCTGACTCTGTGCGACCCCATAGACGGCAGCCCACCAGGCTCCCCTGTCCCTGGGATTCTCCAGGCAAGAACACTGGAGTGGGTTGCCATTTCCTTCTCCAATGCATGAAAGTGAAAAGTGAAAGAGAAGTCACTCAGTCGAGTCTGACTCTTCCCGACCCCATGGACTGAAGCCTACCAGGCTCCTCCGTCCTTGGGATTTTCCAGGAAAGAGTATTGGAGTGGGGTGCCATCGCCTTCTCCCACATATTTAGTATAGAGAACTACATAAAGCTCATTGTTCAATACTTTAAAATTAATACTAAAAGCAGTTTTTGGTTGACTGAATGTGTCAACAGTCTGTTACAATGTATGTGTGTGAGTGTGTGTGTGTGTGTATTTAATGTTAGAATGAATGTCAGAAGCAATGAATTTACTAAAGTGTTTGCGATTTTTTATATAATCTAAAAGTATGATTATTTGAAAAACATAAGAAAAATGACTTAGATAATATAGGCAAATTTGCTTTCCCTTTCTGAAGGAAAGATAAAATGTAAAGCTTGGAATTAATTCTTTCAAGCATAATGTTTCCTAGATAACTAGCTTTTTAGTGTTAAAATATATTTACTTCATAAAGCATACTTGTCTAAATAAAAGAAAAACTTTAAAACATAAATCAAATACCAAACTTCTGTGATTAACATTCAGCATTTTCTAAGATAAATTTTGACTAATCAGGTGGACAATATCAGAAAATAAATCTATTGTATAGTTTTACTCTTGAAACCAGGGAAATATTAGGAATTCAAGTGAAAAATAAATTCAAACACTACACTGAATTAGTTGTATTTCAGACTGGGGGTGGAGCGGGCACTGCACATATTTATACTCAATCATGTGTACATATATGATTGACTGATATGTATGATTGATGTACATGTTACACAATCAACGTGCATGTTACATGTGTTCTATGGTTTGTTTGTGAAAATGGAGGCCAAAAACTGCCTAAACCAATGGCAAAAACTTGTAATGAAGGGTCAGATTCCTCTATTTCATTCTCAGGTAGGTGACCTTAGAAGAAACAATATCCATAAAGTACTCATGTATGACATATAGTTTTGTTCTTCCTTAATCAATTACTTTCAATTAGTAATTATATTTTTAATTACATTTACTATAAACTCTAGACACCTCAAAAACATGTAGAGAGGTTACCAACTAGTGGGAAAAATTATAATAAAAGCTTGGAAGAAACTGATTGTTTTGAGGTTCAGGGTTTTTAAGTCTCTGTAAGCTTAGATACACATTAAAGTAGAAGAATATGCGTATTAGATATAGGGAAAACTAGTTTAATTAGCAATTCCAGGTGGAAGTGCCTGGTAATCTATATCTTTTATGTATATCTGATGCAATATTGATGAATAATCAACCCTGAGGAGACTTGAGGTGGCAAAACTTAGATAAGATCTAGCCACTGAATGGAATGCTATTAACATCATGGTTTACCATGTGTAACCATTGGACAAAAGCTACTCTTAACTGTTGCGGTCCTTAGCTTATCTATTAAATAAAGGTATTGGACTAAAAATAATCTTCAAATATCTCTCAATACTTAATTAGGATATGAAAACAATTTTGTGTACTGTGACAAATATTTTTAAGACTTAGAGTAGACTAGAAGAGAAAACATCATAGGCGCGTCACACATACTAAAGGTTAATACTGCATCACGAAACTTTATTTTTGGTTAAGTGTAGATAAATATACTGAAATATGATTTTGTTGACAGTGAGTTATGGTCAAAAATTTCAAAATACTTAATCATTTCTAAATTCTTTTCCTTTGAAAGTATTAAAAATATGTTGATATTTTTTCCCTTATCTAAGGACTTCAGGTGCAGAATCACCAGTGTTTAAAGAGGAAAATCAATTTACATATCATTTCTGTATCTGATATGTATTTTAATACATCAGGCAAAAAACTGCAAAAACTTTTTTAAAATTGCCCAATTCCAGATCAATATATTTCTCTATTATAAGAGCAATGAATTAAAAAAATAGGGAATAAATAGTATCTACTTTAATGGTAAATGAAATATGAACATTGATGAATATATAACGCATTTATAGATTCTATTTAAATTAACTGTTTTAAAAAGAAAATAAATACAATATGAAAATACTTAGAAAAATATAAAAACGCCTGTTTCAAATTATATTCCAACATTAAAGAATTAACAGTAATTCAAATATTATACCAGAAAAGAAATCAGTAGAACAGAAAGTCAAGAAATAAACATGTAACACTTACGTAAATATACACATACATATGTGTGCTGTGTGCTAAGTCACTTCAATTGTGTCTGACCCTTTGGGACCCTATGGACTGTAGTCCAAGAAGCTCCTCCGTCCTTGGGATTCTCCAGGCAAGAATACTAGAGTGGCTTGCCATGCCCTCTTCCAGGGGATCTTCCTGACCCAGGAATTGAACCTGCATCTCCTGTGACTCCTGCATTGCAGGTGGATATTTCAGTGCTGAGTCACTGGGAAGCACACACAAACATATACATGCTTTAATAAATATATAATACTGCTCTGAAACAGTGATTCTCAGCTTTAGCTGCACATTGTAATCACCTGGGGAGCTTTAAAAAGTACTGCTAACTAGATGCCAACCCCAGAGATGCCAATTTAATTGCTCTGGGGTGTGGTTTGAGCACTGGGATTTTTAAAGCTCCCCAACTAATTATACATAATATTCAACCAAAGTTGAGAAATATTGCTTAAGGGAATTGACGCCTTTATTTACAACCACACATCAAAATTTGAACTTTGACAACAAACCCCCCAGGTGCATAAAATGAACTAGATTACATATTCTAATTCAACTTGATTGTCATCTTCATGGCTTTTTCTCTCCCCAGTTGTCATTGTCAATTGTTACTTTGATATATAAGGAAGTAGAACAAAAACAGTTTTTATAAAATATTTATAAAATAGTTTTTATAAAATATAAAAATATATATTCCAAGGAGAAAATTTTAAATCACCTATATTTAATTTGCAACTAAAGCCCCTAGAAGTGAAGTTGCTCAGTCGTGGGAGACTTTTTGCGACCCCATGGACTGTAGCCTACCAGGCTCCTCCATCCATGGAATTTTTCCAGTTAAGAGTACTGGAGTGGGTTGCCATTTCCTTCTCCAGGGGATCTTCCCAACCCGGGGATTGAACCCAGGTCTCCCGCATTGCAGGCAGACACTTTACCTTCTGCACCACCAGAAAACCCTCCCCAAGAAAAGTCCTCCCAAAAGCCTTGGGGGCTTTTTAGTCTTGGTCTTATTTCATTCTTTATTTCCCATATTTCTCTGACATTTGACAGTTTTTAATTAAGGCCAAGGGACTATATATTTTTGCCCACTATGGGTCTTTTTACTTTGCTCATTTTTTTCATTTCTCCTAATAGTCATTCATCTTTTCAGGTGAATCAAACATATAAATGGAGATATTTTTATATATTAAACATGTTTTTCCTCATTATAAGGTCAGTAGTATAGTATCATGACAATACATTTCTTATAAACACACACACTTGGATTTTCAAAAACTAAATATAAAAATAGCTTAGAATGCTTTCAAAATGAGAGAGGTTAAGAAAAACTAGTTTTCCATAAAAACCATTTAAAAATTTAAGAAAATGAAGCTAATAAACATTAGTATTGGTTACTAGAGATCAGTGAGGAAGGAATTCAGACATGATTCCTACTGCACACCAAAATAAATTATAATGATATTAAAATTCAGTGAAAGAAACACAGAAATATCAAATAGTAAACTAAGGGAAATTGCAGAGGACTTCAAGTTAATATCAACTGACCTTAAGACAGGGAGATAAAGGAAATAAACTGTGTTATACAAATTAACCAATGTAGTCACTTGAGCCCTTACAAATAGAAAAGATGGCAGAACTATGTAAAAAACATGAGGCAGAGAGGTCTGAGAAGTGTGAGAAGTAACTGACCAGCTGTTGCTGGCTCTCAAAGGGGCCATGAGTCAAGGGATATGGTTGAGACTCTAGAACCTGAGAATGACCCCTAACTGGCAACCAACCAGGAAGCAGGGACTTCAGTCTACCACTATGGAAGTGAATTCTGCCATTACCTTGAAGAAACTGGAATCATGAAAGGAACACAGCTCTGCTAACACTGGATTCCAGCTTTGTGACCTCTAAGCACACAACCAACTGGACCACACTGTGAACAGAATTCTGACTCATGTAAATTATGAGATAATGAATAGATGTTAAGTGGCTAAATGTGTGGCAATTTGTAATGGCAGCAACATAAAAATAATACCTCTCTTCCCCTCATTCTATATCAAGAGGTTACTGATAACTGAAGTATATGCAATGACTCCCAGTTGTTCCCAGCATGAGGACCTAGTTCCTCATGTGAATCATAAAGCGCTTCAAGATTCGATCCTCTCTTAACTTTACTTTTTACCAACTGAGCCATGAGGGAAGCCCGTTTTTTATCCCTTATCATCTCCCAATGTCCAATTCCCAGTGTATTTTTTCTTTATATGACTTAAAAATCTTTCTCCAAATTTCTCAATGTTTTCTCAATTTCCCAGCCTTGATTAGTCAGTTCTGCTTATCTTTTATATCCTTGTTTATACACTCTGTAGAAACAGGGAGTAGGTTAGGTTTAACATTTTTATTAACTGTTATATAATCTGTACATATACCATCATAGTACTTTTCAAAATTATAAATGTCTGTTTGCTTATTTATAGTTCCTGTAGACCTATTTCTTTTTTTTTTTTTTCCAGTGATTTTTTTTTATTTTTATTTTTTATTTATTTTTTTTTTTTTAAATTTTAAAATCTTAAATTCTTACATGCGTTCCCAAACATGAACCCCCCTCCCACCTCCCTCCCCACAACATCTCTCTGGGTCATCCCCATGCTATTAACGTCTGCTACTGCTAAGTCGCCTCAGTCGTGTCCAACTCTGTGCGACCCCATAGACGGCAGGCCACCAGGCTCCCCCGTCCCTGGGATTCTCCAGGCAAGAACACTGGAGTGGGTTGCCATTTCCTTCTCCAATGCATGAAAGTGAAAAGTGAAAGTGAAGTCACTCAGTCGTGTCCAACTCTTCACGACGCCATGGACTGCAGCCTACCAGGCTCCTCCATCCATGGGATTTTCCAGGCAAGAGTACTGGAGTGGGTTGCCATTGCCTTCTCCAGTGCATGAAAGTGAAAAGTGAAAGTGAAGTCGCTCATTCGTGTCCGACTCTGTGTGACCCCAGAGACAGCAGCCCACCAGGCTCCCCTGTCCCTGGGATTCTCCAGGCAAGAACACTGGAGTGTGTTGCCATTTCCTTCTCCAATGCATTCACCCATTTATACTGTTCAACAAACTTACAAGGTACTCCAGTTGATAATATTCTGGAAGGTAAGGAACTAAGAAAATGGAGTTACCAGAGATGACTTTTCTGTGGAAATGATATTTAAGAGAAAATTTAAAGTATTGGAAAGGACCATCCATTAGAATCATTGTGGAAATGAGGACAGGCAAAAGGAATGGTAAATAACCTACATAGGTTGGAGGCAAAAATATCTGAGATTAAATTTGAGTTCCTTTTGACTTCTAGAACAGAATTTGTATTTCATTCTTATTTTAATGAAAGTTTTTAAAGCTAGTAGTGGACTTTATAGAGAGTGGATTGGTGAAATGTGATAGGAGAGTTTGAATTTATTTCCTTAATCTTAGAGGCAATTCACTAACAAGTGAATAAGTCTGTTAGCCATGGACAAAGGAAAAATAATTTGGATTAAATCAAAGAAATTTATTGATTATTTTAATGTATGTGTAATGGAGGAAAGTAGATCATTTCAGGCTTACTATTCACTGTTATATACCTAACAAATAGCATAATGCTTACCACATAGTAGCCACACAATAAATAATTATTGAATAAATGAATGGGGGAAACATAACAAAATTCTTATAAGACTAAAAAGTGGTCTCTTAGAGGAAAGGAAGTATATGTCATCAAAATTTACACAAAATAGTGTCCTTATCATTTATTTGTTGTTATCATTTAGTCACCAAGTTGCATCCAACTCTTTTGCAACTCCATGAACTGTAACCTTCCAGCCTCCTCTGTCCATGAGAGTTTTCCAGACAAGAATACTGGAGCGGGTTGCCACTTCCTTCTCCAGTCACATATTTGATGGTCAATAAATGTCTATGAGAAGAATACATACATTTTCTGCAGAGTTAAATGTTATTTCACTTTCTATGCTTACATCTTTTGTCAAACGAGTCACAAAGTGAAAGTATGCATATATAGTATGTATACATATATATTTAACATAATGGGTATTTAATAAAAAGTGATACAAAGCTGAGTAATTTTAATGAAATGCCATTTTCTTTTTGATGTCTATTATTTTAATTTTCTCATTTGCTCTTTTAAAGTGTGAAAGGTGAATAACAATGCACATTTTAATCATAACTTTTGTTTTCAATTTCTGAAGTCAAAGAATTCTAAATAAACAATTGAGCAATATTTTAATATTGCAATGATTCAAAAATATTCATAGTTGAAGTCTTAACCTAATTTATGATTATTACAATGTTAATATTTCTAAAGAGATTGGGAACCATTTGTTCTAAAATTAAGTAACATCTTTAAAAGCTTTTTTTTTTACTTAAATGGACTTTTCTTGGTTTAAGATTAACAATGCCTAATATTTGTTTCTCAGATGGTAAAGAATCTGCCTGAAATCCTGGAGACCTGGGTTTGATCCCTGGCTTTGGAAAATCCCCAGGAGAAAGGAATGGCAACCCACTCTAGTATTCTTGCCTGGAGAATTCCATGAACAGACCATAGGGTGCAAGCAGTTGGACATAACTGAGCAACTAACACGTTCATCTGTTAATTTGTAGGCTATAAATTCTATTTATACATATAAAATATCTAGATAGCTGTGTTGTCACTTGAATGTGGTTTGAATAACATTCTTTACTTTTCCTCTTTCATTAATTATGATATATGTAAAATTATTTTTCTCACAATGTTAATGTAATGAATATTAAGTATTCTTTATAATTTCCTTTGAGCCATATAATGGATATTTTACGTAAAGTATTAAAAAAGAATTATTACATGAAATCAGGCATATCAAATGGAGCTAAAAATAACTGTTTCATTACACGAAATTTTATGCTTCTCTGTAGGAAAAAGCAAGTGCTTTATAAGGCTCCATCTAGGTCAAGCTTTACTTCTATTTCCAATAGGCAACCTGACAGTTTCCAATTCCCAGTGTAAATCCTCCATTTTTGAGTATTTGTAAAGGAGAAGGACTGACCTGGGCCCTTTTCAGAATATAACTTTAATAAGGTATTCCAAAAAGGTTATTCTCAAGACATGGGAGTAGCATAACAGATACTAATCATCTTCCAATGGGTCAATGAACTTCTTTCACTGTCTATCCATCCCTTATTTTCTTCAATAATCAGTTTATTTGTCCAACATACACTGAATGTTGACCATGTCATTGGCACATGGATTTATAAGTACTGCTCAAAATGATACATATGGTATTTGCTCTCATAAGGTTATCATCTAACCTGGGGCACAAACAAAAACCTATAAACACAAATTAGAAATTATAAAAGATGAAAAAATCTAATAAATTAATTTTTATGGAACTCCTTTACCTCTGATTTCATATCTACTATTATACAGAATGTAATGTAAAAATATGATGCTTTTAGGCATTAGTAAGTCACCAAACCATTAAATTGTAACTCCTCCCCTACCACCTAAAAAAAATGTATCCACCTGGAATCTATATTTCTGACTTTATTTGGAAAGAGAATCTTCACAGATATAATTATGTTAAATGTTTCAAGATAAAGATATCCTTGAATTAGGATGGTCCCAAAACATATCAACAGATACCTTTATAAGAAAGGGAAATTTGAGGTACACAAGGGAGAAAGCCAAGTGAAGATGAAGGCAGTCATGAGTTAGGCAACCTCTGGAGCCCACCAGAAGCTTAAAGAGGTAAGGAGATATTGTTTCCTAGAAACTTCAGAGGAAGTGCAATCCTGGTTTTTGTTTTAATTTTTTGAAGGTTATAGAAAGATAATTATGAACACATGAAGGCCAAGTGGTGGCTATTTCAATGGCCCAAATAAGGAATAGTTATTTGGACTGACATGTGAGTTGAAATGGAAGCAGTGGATGCAAGATGCGCTGGGTTACATGAGAGGGATGAGGAAAAGGGTGCAATAAATATGACTCTCAGATGTTTGCTGGAATAATTGAGCAGATGGTACTACTTTTACTTAGATGTGAGAGACAGGTAGAAGAGTGGGAGAGAGAGTAATTTCCAGTTAGTTATGAAATAGGTAGAAGATAATAAAGAAAAGAAGAGAAAATATCGTGGATTTTGATCAGTAAGATCAGTCTATATACATGAGATTTATGGACAGACACAGAAACACACACACACACACACACACACACACACACATTTCTGTTCTAAGACCCAATCTTAAAGTGTGCACTTACTATAGTTTCAAATATTTGGAAGCCATCTCTTAAAGGATAAAAATATTCACATAAAAAGTTTCTTTACCTAAGGGAGACAAGTAATCAACAAGTACAAATATGAAGGGTGCTGATAAGGAGAAGAGTGAGAACTCATCTCCACCCATGATGGGAGGTATAAAGGCGAGCAAGGTTCAAGTTTAAGTCTTAATATTGATAGAATAGTGAGTGTCATGTGGCCAAGGAAGAGGAGAATGCTTTCCAGTAGGCCAACTATGATATACAAAACCAACGATGTAGTATATCATGCTATGTTGAAAGTACTTTAGTAATAAATAAATTGCTGCAGATGTTACCTGAAAGAGTGTAAGAAACATGCATGCTCAGTTGTTTGACTCTTTGCAACCCTATGGACTGTAGCCTGCTAAGCTCCTCTATCCATGGGATTCTCCAGGGAAGAATACTGGAGTGGGTTGCCATTCCTTCCTCTAGGGGATCTTCCCACCCAGGCATTGAACTCTCATCTCCCGCAGCTCCTGTGTTGGCAGGCAGATTCTTTACCACTGAACCACCAGGGAAACCCACTATGTGAAGAAAAAATGGACCATATGGACGCAAGAAATAGGGTCAAATGGTTGTATATGTAACTCAATAGATTCTGGCTTGGACCTTTGTTGATCTTGGAAGCTGCTGAAGGATTTTACAAGATGGAGATCAGAATCTGAGCATATTTTTAGGGATATTATCCTGGCAGTATGATATATTAATAATACATAGGAGCTATATTCTGTGATTGTATACTCTGTGTTACTCCCAGAAAGTATTTAAAGTGTAAACACTGACTTTAATTAGCACAAAAGTTTGTGTTCCTATTCCATTTGTTTGAGACAGATACACTTACAATAACTGAAGTGCATACGTTCTTAGTCGCTCATTCATGTCCAGTTCTTTGCAATCCCATGGGCTGTAGCCCTCCAGGCTCCTCTGTCCATGGAATTCTCCAGACTAGAATACTGGGGTGGGTAGCCATTCCCTTCTAAAGGGGTCTTCCTGACCCAGGGATCAAACCTGGGTCTCTTGTATTGGCAAGCAGATTCTTTACTATCTGATCCACTATGGAAGTCTCATAATAACTGAGGATGAAAGCAATGCCCTACCACTCCCTTTTGAGGATAACACCAATGTTCTGTGACTCTTCTCTGTTTCCATCCTTTAAGACAATAAATATTTATAAAGATGGAAGTACAAAGCACATTTTTAAAGTCAAACTGATGGGGGAAGGGTTCAAACTCGAAGGAAACATCATCAATAAGAGCATCTAGATTCAATTTTTTAGATCCAGTTTCTCTCTGTCTCTGATAATTTGAATAGTGAGCTGTGTCCTAGGTTAAAAAAAGACAGTCTCTTGAAAGGATTTTAAAATGTTATTTTAAAAAAAGGAGGAAATGTTCATTCTATTTTGTTTGGTAATAATGTGTTATTTAATTCAATGAAGTTTCATGAATTCCTATCAGGTATAAACGGTCATCCCTGGTGGCTCAGCTGGTAAAGAATCTGCCTGAAATGTGGGAGACCTGGGTCAATCCCTGGGTTTGGAAGATCCCCTGGAGAAAAGAATGGCTACCCACTCCAGTGTTCTGGCCTGGAGAATTCCATGGACTGTATATTTCATGGAGTCACAAAGAGTCAAACACGACTGAGCAACTCTCACTGCTACTACTATCAGCTATAAATAGCCTTTTAAATTGTAAGGTACAAAGATGATGAAGAATATTCTTAACTTTCAGTAGCACAAATCTGAGTCACAAAAAAATAACTAATGGCTTTTAATTATCAGACTATAATAGAACATAAGAAAGAGATTTAAATAATTTTATTTCAGAAATTATGTACGCTTGCTGGGCAAAGGATGGTGCTAATTATGACCATTGGGGGCTGGGAAGCCTTCTTACAGAAAGTTGACTTTGTAGAAAATGCTTGGGATTGTGGAGAACTGGGAGCAGGATCACAGCATCTTTTGATGAAGGAATCTCAGAATGACAAGGTGATTGTCCTGAGTATCAGAAACAAATTTTTGAACATGCTGGTGGAATCAAAAATTTTGTCTTCTCATAAATCATGCTCTTGATAGTACTTAAAAACCTGCTAGCATGGGGATGCTGGAATAAGTTGTCCTGCTTCATAGCTTCCTTCACATTTGCTAACGCAGCCTTTTACCTTTCTCTTTACCTATGTCTTAATTATAATTCATTTGTTTATTCATCAGATTGAAGGGTTTTGCTGCAAATTACTATCATCAGAAATTTAAATAATATAAGGTGAATTTTTTGGATTATATTACTAAAACATTCAGAGGGTAAGAAGGCTTCAGACTCTGTTAAATCTCATTGTTCAAACCATACTAACCTTTCTTTTTTTTTTTTTTTAATTTCTTAACTCATTTCCCTTAACGTGAATCCTAATCTCATACAATTATTCATGTCTCAGATAGTTACCTGAGGTCTCAAGAGTCCCACAGTTAATGTTTGTTCCTGCATATCATATATTCTATCAATAGAAATTCATTTCCCCTGATTATCCAAAAAGAACAACAACAACAACAAAAACCTCCAATTTTGGGTCTGATTTGATCAATTTGGATCAAGTGCTCTTCCCTGAACAAATTCCTGGGATTAGAAATGTTAACATTAAACCTGTACAATATCTGTACACTTTTCAATATCTGTACTACTGACATTTCAGCCAGATAATTCTTTCATGAGGAGAGGGACTATCCTCTGCATTGGAGATATGTGATAACTTCCCCGGCCTCTACCCGCTCGATGACAGTAGCAACCAATGCCACTACCTCCCCTTCCTGAAAAAAAGGTCTCCAGATATTTCTGAAGATCCCTGGAAACAAACATGCTCCTAGTTGAGGACTACTAAATTAGGTTGATGAAGTTAACCTTGACTCTAAGCCAAGAGTAGAGAGGGATTTCCCTGAAGCTAGGTCCTGGAAAGATAATGGTGTAGAAAGTCTGTACTTTTTATTCAACGATAATTAAGAGAAAGGGGGAAAATGCTAACAGCCAAATTATTCACTAAAATAATGTTCTCATTCATTTACTAAATAGATATGAACTGCAAACCTGACATGGATGTGATAATATAGGAAAAGTGAAAAAAGAGATAAGTCTGGCATCTATGCCTAATGGCAGAACAATCTACAATCAGTCTTTATTCCAAGTCACAGAACTTTTGGAATTAACAAACAATCCCACAAACTTTTGTCCCTATAGCTTTCTGAGCATAAATCTGGCATAATTCTGATTATACTTTTTAATCAAAGATTTATCTCTCAATTTTGCACCTGAATACACTGTAATCTCCTCAAGGAGATATTATTTATCCCTGCTACATATCATCAGTGCCTAGAACAAAATAGGCTCTCATTAAATGTTTTATGAAAGAAGGAAGCTCTTTTTATGCAATGATTATCATTCTCATTAATGCCAAGAATTCTTGAACAGAATATCTATATCTTCATAATCATTGCTTTGTTGCAAAAACTGATGATTAATAGTAACATACCCTATCTTAAATTTTTGTTTACAGTTTGATTTTACATAAACTGTAATAAAATATGGAGGAGCAAGAATTATGAGCTCCCACACAGCTGCCATAACCTGATCTAAGAGATATTACTCCAAAGCTTCATCTGACAGGGACATAATTTATATTAGCCAACTACAATAACTTTTATATCACATGTACATATTAAGACCTGCCTTTGAAAAAAAATATATATATATGTTTTCTTATATGTAACTTCAGTTCAGTTCAGTTCAGTCACTCAGTCGTGTCCGACTCTTTGCAACCCCATGAATCGCAGCACGCCAGGCCTCCCTGTCCATCATGACTCCCGGAGTTCACTTAGACTCACGTCCATCGAGTCCGTGATGCCATCCAGCCATCTCATCCTCTGTCATCCCCTTCTCCTCCTGCCCTCAATCCCTCCCAGCATCAGAGTCTTTTCCAATGAGTCAACTCTTCGCATGAGGTGGCCAAAGTACTGGAGTTTCAGCTTTAGCATCATTCCTTCAAAAGAAATCCCAGGGCTGATCTCCTTTAGAATAGACTGGTTGGATCTCCTTGCAGTCCAAGGGACTCTCAAGAGTCTTCTCCAACACCACAGTTCAAAAGCATCAATTCTTCTGCGCTCAGCCTTCTTCACAGTCCAACTCTCACATCCATACATGACTACTGGAAAAACCATAGCCTTGACTAGATGGACCTTAGTTGGCAAAGTAATGTCTCTGCTTTTGAATATGCTATCTAGGTTGGTCATAACTTTTCTTACAAGGAGTAAGCATCTTTTAATTTCATGGCTGCAATCACCATCTTCAGTGATGTTGGATCCCCCAAAAATAAAGTCTGACACTATTTCCACTGTTTCCCCATCTATTTCCCATGAAGCAAAGGGACAAGATGCCATGATCTTCGTTTTCTGAATGTTGAGCTTTAAGCCAACTTTTCCACTCTCCACTTTCACTTTCATCAAGAGGCTTTTTAGTTCCTCTTCACTTTCTGCCATAAGGGTGGTGTCATCTGCATATCTGAGGTTATTGATGTTTCTCCCAGCAATCTTGATCCCAGCTTGTATTTCTTCCAGTCCAGCGTTTCTCATGATGTACTCTGCATAGAAGTTAAATAAGCAGGGTGATAATATACAGCCTTGATGTACTCCTTTTCCTATTTGGAACCAGTCTGTTGTTCCATGTCCAGTTCTAACTCTTGCTTCCTGACCTGCATAGATTTCTGAAGAGGCAGGTCAGGTGGTCTGGTATTCCCATCTCTTTCAGAATTTTCCACACTTTATTGTGATCCATACAGTCAAAGACTTTGGCATAGTCAATAAAGCAGAAATAGATGTTTTTCTGGAACTCTCTTGTTTTTATGATGATCCAGCGGATGTTGGCAATTTGATCTCTGGTTCCTCTGCCTTTTCTAAAACCAGCTTGAACATCAGGAAGTTCACGGTTCACGTATAGTCTCTAAAATAAAGTATCACATAGATGTTGCAAAATTTCTATTGGCAGATTTATTCATTAAGAATAGCAGGTGATAGATAAGAATAAAAAAAGTACTAGGGAGTTTGGCAATATAGAGGAAAAAGTAGTGGTTTATTCCAAGAACATCAGGTTGAACTGGAGAGAAGCAGCATACCTTGAATGCAACTAAACTAGCAATACAAAGTCCATGTATCAATGAAGATAATGTTGATCCTGTTCCTATGCCTTATAATTGGGTCAGCCCTTACCTAACAAGCTAGCAGCATCCAATAAACAGAAACTGCAAGCTTTCAAAATTAAAATTGGTCCCTGATAACAAAATCTGAACAATCATTTCTCATTTCTGTCTTGTTCCTTTTATGGATTATTTTACTTTGAATCTCTTATTTTCTGATTTGGGCTCCATGCTTTTCCCTTAGACCTGAGAATAAGTCTTTTTTTTTTTTTTTAATAGCTACCAAGTATCAAGAGGTATATGCTAATCAAGATTTTGAAAATCAGTACTTTTTACCCTTAATCCTCACAACTTTTTGAGACTGTTGCTCACCCATCATGTGGCTGGCAGAATTCTGAAATGGTATCCAAGATTCTCTATTCCTTGTATAGATGTTCTGCAAACCACCTGGGACTATAAATAGGGAGTATTTTATTCCTGTGATCAGCTTATGATCTGTTATATTTATGTGACTTTCAAGAAGGAAGATTATCCAGGTGAGTTTAATTTAATCACATGACTGCAAGTCAGTTTTCCTCAAACCTGTTGGCTTTCTGATCTATGTACTTATTCCTACTGAATTAATTCAGCTGTCCTCCAACACTCCCTTTGGAAGAGAGTCTTGCATGTTTGTCCTCAGGCTGCATGGGCTTCTCAGTTCAGTGGTAACTAACTTCTCCAATTGCGGAGAGGACATCTCACAAATTGGGAGGAGCCCTACACTGAAAAACATTAAAAATCCAAGTCCTTTCCATAGATTCTCATGTCTTTAAGGCTCTAGATCAGATCGCTAACGAAGCAAGTAGTCCCTGGAAACTGCCTCTCAAAAATACAGCGCGGTTCTCTGTTTTCTATATTTTTCTGTTGAGATTCTGCGGAAAGTTGCTATTATGTGTTATTGACCTTTTCTCTTTACCTTACTTGCTGATCTTCACCTGCCTCTAGGAAGTGTTAGCAATTGGAACCTTATCCCCAGCTATAAACAGCGCCCACAACACGGGGGAGCTTAACAGATCAGCGTACAGTTGAAGCAGCCACAGTTCCATAACCAGTCCTGACCTGCAGCCATTCAGGAGAAATATTTTATTTACTCATTCAAAACCATTTAAAACCCTTTGCCATGGTAAATGCAGCCCTGAAGGTGTGGTGAAACTTTTAGAAAAGAGCATGATTAAATAATTCATGTTTTTACGACCTCATAAACCAAAAAGAGTAACTCTGAGATGGAAATTGGGACCCTACCAGCATATTTTCTCCCCAGCTTAAAAACTGCAGTGATGAAAATGTGGACAGACTGATTGGGTTAGAAAGATAATTGTCTGCTACAAAAGTAATTGTAAAAGTTAACGAATTTAGAATGTTCTAGTGGAGGAGAAATCGCTGCAGGCTTCAACAAACAGAAAGAAAGAAAGAAACTGGCTTCTGCAAGTTCTATTTCATACAAATAATTATTTCAGGAAACAAATAAAGTCTTATTATTGGCAGTTGGACATGGATCCTTGGTGATTGCTAGTGAAAAAGAAAACTGTGAAATTAATCTGTACTAAGCACAACAGCACTCAATCTAGTGAAGCTGTCCTTTGAATTTCAGTTAGTATTTAGACAAGTTATTATCACCTCAGGTTATTTGAACACTGTAGCCATGCTCAATGTTTTCACCACAGTTGTCCAGTTGGATATTTCATTTTTACCATGCATTGATCTACAACATATGAAAAGAGTTATTACCTGTGATGCGTAATAATGAGACTATAAGCCAAGAGGGAAATACTTAAAAAATTACTCAATCTCATATCAATGTTATCAAATGAATTTATTTCATGTCTCAAGAATAAACTCATCCATTAGGACCTTTCACTTATTTATTGTTATTTGTTCTGGAAGGTCCTAGAAAAGAATAAAGGATAAAAACAATCAAAAACTGCCATTAAGCATGCAAACCATGCCTTCACAGACATAAAACAAAATGTAAAATATCAACTTATTCTAGCTTAAAGACACAAACATATTTTATTTTTCTTATCAAATACCTTCTTTTAGAATTGTGTACAGTAGTATAAAAACTTCATTGTATAAACATTTTGAAAATGACTTAAGGGGTGATGGTGACGGAAACCCTTGATTATAATATTTGTTTATTTCTTTGCTATAAAAATCACCCATCATGGGCAGTTTCAAGCTACCAACATGACATCATGGGAAGAAGTGTTGGGAAGAGATGCCCACCATCAGCGCACCTGAGCCTGTAGAAACTGGCTCCAACCCACTGCTAGTTGTATATCCTTCTGTTATCCTAAGAGTTCAAGAGCAAATGCTCCAAGAAAAATGACTCAATCATTCCCTATTGTACATGGTACTTCCTTTGATTTATGATGTTATTATTATTTTTGTCTTCTGGCCTGCATTTCTCACTATAATGAAAGATTTTTTTGTTAGTTCACTCATAATCATAGTAGTTAGTGGAATCATTAGACATAATAAATACTCAGAAAACATTGCTCAAAATTCCCTGAATTGCCTCATTGTATTGCCTCCCAAGACTCTCAGATGGAAGTTAGCATTGAGCTTAATGCAAAGATTTTTTTTGGTGCTTTGTTGTTATTTTTGTTCAGTCATTAAGTCATGTCAGATTCTTTGCAATTCCATGGACTGCAGCACTCTGCACTCTGCTCTCCTCCACTATCTTGCAGAGTTTGCTCAAACGTATATCCATCGAGTTGGTAGTGCTGTCTAACCACCTCATCATCTGCTGCCCTCTTATTTGCTTTCAACATTTCCCATCATCAGGGTCTTTTCCGATAAGTTGGCTCTTGGCAACAGGTCGCCAAGTTATTGGAGCTTCAGCATCAGTACTTCCGATGAACATTCAGGATTAATTTCCTTTAGTATTGACTGGTTTGATTTCCTTGCAGTCCAAAGGACTCTCAGGAGTTCCTTTTTTTAGGTTCTTTTCTTCAAGCCCCCCCCCCCCATTTTTTTTTCCAGGTGCTTCAGGTCAGTGCAGTTTAGTCGCTCAGTCGTGTACAACTCTTTATGACCCCATGAATCACAGCCCACCAGGCCTCCCTGTCCATCACCAACTCCCGGAATTTACTCAAACTCATGTCCATCGAGTCAGTGATGCCATCCAGCCATCTCATCCTCTGTCGTCCCCTTTTCCTCCTGCCCTTAATCCCTCCCAGCATCAGAATCCTTTCCAATGAGTCAACTCTCCAGATCAGGTGGCCAAAGTATTGGAGTTTCAGTTTCAGCATAAGTCCTTCCAATGAACACCCAGAACTGATCTCTTTTAGGATGGACTGGCTGGAACTCCTTACAGTTCAAGGAACTCTCAAGAGTCTTCTCCAACACCATAGTTCAAAAACATCAGTTCTTCAGTGCTCAGCCTTCTTCACAGTCCAACTCTCACATCCATACACGACTTCTGGAAAAACCATAGCCTTGACTAGATGGACCTTAGTCGGCAAAGTAATGTCTCTGCTTTTGAATATGCTATCTAGGTTGGTCATAACTTTCCTTCCAAGGAGTAAGCATCTTTTAATTTCATGACTGCAGTCACCATCTGCAGTGATTTTGAAGCCCCCAAAAATAAAGTTTGACACTGTTTCCACTGTTTTTCCGTCTATTTGCCATGAAGTGTTGGGACCAGATGCCATGATCTTAGTTTTCTGAATGTTGAGCTTTAAGCCAAATTTTTTTCACTCTCCACTTTCACTTTCATCAAGAGGCTTTTTAGTTCCTCTTCACTATCTGCTATAAAGGTGGTGTCATTCGAATATCTGAGGTTATTGATATTTCTCCTGGCAATCTTGATTCCAGCTTGTGATTCTTCCAGCCCAGCATTTCTCATGATGTACTCTGCATAGCAGTTAAATAAGCAGGGTGACAGTATACAGCCTTGACGTATTCCTTTTCCTATTTGGAACCAGTCTGTTGTTCCATGTCCAATTCTAACTCTTGCTTCCTGACCTGCATATAGGTTTCTCAAGAGGCAGGTCAGGTGGTCTGGTATTCTCATCTCTTTCAGAATTTTCCACAGTTTATTGTGATCCACACAGTCAAAGGCTTTGGCATAGTCAATAAAGCAGAAATAGATGTTTTTCTGGAGCTCTCTTGCTTTTTCCATGATCCAGAGGATGTTGGCAATTTGATCTCTGGTTCCTCTGTCTTTTATAAAACCAGCTTGAATATCTGGAAGTTCACAGTTCACATATTGCTGAAGCCTGGCTTGGAGAATTTTGAGCATTACTCAAAATTAATCTAGTAATAGCTAGTAATAGCATGTGAGATGAGTGCAATTGTGCTTAGTGTTGGTTAATACTCTAAGGAAAATCTCAAACCTGATATAGATCCTTCTCTCCTTTAATCCCAGACTGACCTTATGCTTTATTGAATATTGAACACAAAACAGTTATTCTCAAACATATGTAGAATTATACTGGTCAATAATAATATTTTGCATGGTGATTAGGATATATTTATCACCTTTCATCTTCAAAACATCTCAGAGAGTCATATATCCTTTCACCTTCAACAAGGAATTATTTTCTTGAGGTCCTGAAGTTAGTTGACAAAGAACCTGAAAGTGGAAGAAAGAGTGTTCTGTGTCTAAGTTTTTGTTTTTCCCCTTGTACTATATTTTGATCATTTTATTTTTTAACAGGATGATCAATCACATTTAGTTCTGCTATCAAATTTTCAACTGTCCTGTGCTAAATGTTGAGACCACAAGCATGTAGATAAGCTTCTATTTTAATTCTTCAGATGTGAGCCAAAGATAGATGCATGTGACCAAATAGTATACACTGTTATTTGTGTTACAACTGAGTTATTAACGTATTTTTATGAAACTAAGAACAGTGGGTGATTAATTTTACCTTGTGAATGAGGTGTCACAAAGTAATTCTGTTCAGTGATGCATAGAATGAAAACATCTAGTTTTAAATTGATTTGGAATATGGCTTGAAATTACTAGTGTCATTAAATCATATCTTCATATTTTGGTTGAACACTTCAATTCTTTAAATATTTGCATCAAATGTTGTCTATTCCCTATTTGTGATCTTTGGTGAAGCTGTTATCTTTTCCTGTCCCAATCTTTTTCTTTTTTAAAAATTATTTTATTGAAGTATAGTTGATTTACAATGTTGTGTTTATTCTTACTGTCCAGCAAAGTGATTCAGGGGTTTTACAAAAAAAGTTATTTTATTGAAGTTTAGCTGACTTACAGTGGTGTGTTTTTACTTTATTTGTCCAAATTCTAATAAAAGTTAAGTGGTCAAGAAAAAGATGGTCAATTAATTTCTAAAGAACTTCATAAATGAAGTAAACAGTTTAACAATTTACATTGAAGTACAAGATGTTTTTATAAACTTTTTTTATTTTTTTAAAATATTTTGTGTGGCTCTTTATAATTAAATGCTCTCATAGATACACAGGCATGTGTATTATAAAATGTTCTGTGAAAATCTCACAGAATACTGAGTGAAAATTCATTAAAGTGATTCAGTATTTATTGAATGCATTTTTTGTGCCATAGTCAATGATTCATTTCAAGAAGTTTGTGGAGAGTTGGTATATCTCATAATGACATGTAACAAATCTAAAAGCAGAATTTTCCCTATTCCTCTTGCTACTTCTGAGACCTGTCGCCCAGGACTCCCTGTGCTTACATACTCCTGAGTAATAACCCATGTGATTACCTGGGATCCTGTCACTGGGGTGATGTTTTTTAGAACTGACACCTTTAAGGAGGGGAGAGTGGCAGACTTTGGCAGCAGTCAGAGGTAGGACTAGCAGGAACATTGAACTTTGAACCTTGAACCTTGAGGGGAAGCATGAACTAAGCAGTTGGAGTTTATTCATTCTAGCAGAGGCACCCAAGGGATCCTCTTGAGTACACCTTGTTACCATGACTGTCGGGTTTCTCTCATCTTTGCAATTTTTTCCATATATATAATTTCATTTATTTATTTTTGGCTGTGCTGAGTCTTCGTTGCTGTGCAGACTTTTCTTTAGTTGTGGCAAGCAGAGACTGCTCTCTAGTTGCAGTGCATGGGCTTCTCATTGAGATGGCTTCTCTTGCTGCAGAGCCTGGGCTTCTCATTGAGATGGCTTCTCTTGCTGCAGAGCAGGGGCTCTAGGGCTCACAGGCTTCAGCAGCTGTGGCACATGGCTCAGTAGTTTCAGCTTCCAGGTTCTAGCGCACAGGCCCAATAGTTGCGGTGTACTGGCTTAGTTGTTCTGCAGCGTTTGGTATCTCCCTGGATCAAACCATGTCTCCTGCATTGGCAGGTGGATTTTTACCACTAAGCCACCTGAGAATCCCCTACCCCTGGTTCTTTACCCTTCTATTTAATGGATTTAGTTAGACTAATTTATCTTTGGGAAAAAAATGAAACAAAAGCAGATTAGAGTTATTTCTGAATACCTACCCTCACACACACACACACACATGCACGCACACCCCTTAACAGCTGGGCCAAGCCAAAGGATGTTTCTACTAATCCACAAAGCTTCATCCAATTTATTCATTACCTCTTCATCGACTCAACAGACATAAGTTTGAGTAAACTCCAGGAGATCTTGAAGGACAGGGAAGCTTGGTGTGCTGCAGTCCATGGGGTCACAGTCAGACATGACTGAGTGACTGAGAAATCTGTGGCTACACTTATTTCTACTTTTATTCAAGAGAAATTTTCTTAAAAATAAAGAGAGAGAGAGAGAAATTTTTTCCCTCCTTTTAGCTCTGAACACAATCCTGCATTTAGACTTTGTTTTAAGGACAATAGTAAAAATAATTGATATTTATCAAATACTCTATACCAGACACTGTTCTAAGAATGCTTATGACTCTTAATGTTTTGCTCCGATTTCTTCACCAGGGAAGGCATTATTACTATTATTCCATTATCTAAATGAGGGAACCAAGTTGAAAGTAAGTAATTTGCCCAGAGTTTCACAGCCAGCATGGCAAAAACAGAACTTGATGTGAGCATCACTCACTTATCATTTCCCTATGTGGCATATGAGTGAGTGAGTGAAGTCACTCAGTTGTGTCCGACTCTTTGCCACCCCATGGACTGTAGTCTATCAGGCTCCTCCGTCCACAGGATTTTCCAGGCAGTAGTACTGGAGTGGGTTGCCATTTCCTTCTCCAGGGTATCTTCCTGACCCAGGGATCGAACCTGGATCTCCCTCATTGTAGACAGACGCTTTACCATCTAAGCCACCAGGGAAGTCCCTATATGACATATAACTTGTATTTTTACTCTTTTTTTGTGTGTGATGCTCTCAACCTGTCTGGAGTGGACCCAGAGAGCATGTACTGAATATTTTATGTGCCTAGTACCCAGCAGAGTATTTAACACATTTTAAGAAATGTGTAAATATCTGTCAAATAATTTTCTTGTAGAGTTCAAAACAGATAAATATTTCACTCTTCAATGAGCCATTTTGACATAATTTCAACATAGACCAAGGTTTTTTCCATGCAGGTGATAATTTTAGTTAGCAATTGCCCAAGAAAGATTCTGGAAAAAAAAAAAATAGACATTGCAGCTCTAACAAGCATTCAGTGACTATATTACATAAACTTATAAGTGAAGGAGCTTAAATCTGCATGAAAGAGAAAAGGGCAAAGGGATTTGAAGCTTATCAGCTGATAATCTAAGACAGGACCACTCTAGGGAGGGTATTATTGAAAAATATCAACCATCAACAAAGTATGCCCCAAAGTGCCTGTATAAGACAGAGATAATTGTTCCATGTCAATTAGCAGCTAAGGGAATGTAATCTTGGATTTCAACTCAACCCTTCAGACTTTATATACCTCTGGGAAAGTTGAAGTTCTGTTGCTTAATATAGCATGACACTATGGAGATTTTTCTTAAAAAATAAATTGTATCTCAATGGTAGCAAAAGAATGTTGACGGTAAAATAGACTTGTTATCATAGAAAAGCAAACTGCCCCTCTAGGTACAACACAGCACTGCAGGCTGCAGGAGACAGGAGACGTGAACAGGGAGAGATTGGAAATGTGATAGGCAGAGCTGATTTTAGGCGCTCGGGTTGCTAAGGAAGCTAGTGTGTAAGGGAAGCTCCCCAAGGATCGTTTTAAGTCACTCATTCAGCATAACCTGGGGTCGAAGTGTGATGTGATCAACAAAATCCCAGCCATGTACCCATGGAAAAGTGCTCATTTCTCTCTCACCCAAACCAGCGGGGCCCCATGAGCTCACACAGAGTCCTCAAAGAGCCAAAAGAGAAGTAAGGAAGTTAGTAATGGAGACAATTAAGCAGTAATAATGTGACTTACATCTGTCACAGTCCAGATACCAGGAACTATTTATATTTAAATATCTAGACACAGATTTGGGTTACTTACCTATGGATAATGAGACTTCATGCTTTGGAGCCATTTTCACTCTCCACATGATATGCATTCCAGGCTTTGAGGGGGTTGCAATATATTTAGGCTAACTTATAACTGCAAAATTAGAAAGGAAGAGGAAATGTTCAGAATAAGCAAGGTTATTAAATCTACGAATAAATCAGTGAAAGTTGACTTGAAAGGAAATATGTTTTATATTTATAAATGTATAAAGAGTGAAAATATGCCACATTAACTCATAACACCTTTAACAAGTTGCTTGTGTATATATAGATGGATCTAAATGATGATTGCGAGTAAAGTTGTAATAGACAACAAACCCCTGTACCCCCATCCCCCCAAAAAAGTGCTTTCCTCTTTTGATATCCACTTTAAGACTCTCTTCAGATTTGTCTTTTCTATTATCAAACTCAAATGACTGAGCAGATGCTGACCTTTATCCCCCAGGCATTTATTAACAGAACAGTTTCTGCCTTGCTCGGGAATATATTCTTATTTGCAACTGGCATAGAAGATACTGGGAGTTGTGAGACAGAAAGTAAAACCTTAGCTTTGCGTGTGTGTGTGCATGTTGCCTTGTTTAGTGGTAGCACAGCTGACCCAGCCTTTAGGGACACACCCCCATTGTTTCAGCTCAGTTTCATTATACTTGAGTAGCAATGCTCTCTCCCTCAATTCTTTAGCCTGCCCGTAGTACCGCAACCTGAAGCTTAAGTACGATTTATAAGAGAAAGACACTTGTGTATTTCCATTTTCTTCAGTCGCTGTAATTTTGAATCTGTCTATGGCATCATCTACTTTTCACCTTAGATAAAATAGTTGTTAGCTGAAGGGATGCTCAAGATAAAATATGTCACCACACTTTCAGAAATGGAAGTCAAGGTGCTCTATGCACTCACTTCCTCTCAGGGAATCTGGGTTTTCCACCCTTTGTCCTTTGGGCTTTTTGTCACTTGTTTGTGTGTGTGGTTAGGGTTCGGCAGAGGGTGGTGGTGATGCTGGGGCTGCAGGCACACAGAAGTTACTGAAAGGCAGGGCGTCCTTGTTCTGAGGCAGCTCATCCCTGAAGATTTGCTGCGCTCCTTGTTCTGCAATGAGGGGACCCAGCTCTCTTCTGGTCCCAAATCATTCTCCCTCTTTATCTAATTTTAGCTACCAATTGACCTTCTCACTGCTCCTATCCAGACCCACTTTTGTTGGTCTCCCTAAGGGAAAAGTCACACCGCAATCAATTAATATATTGAAAATACAACTCTGTAACAAGTTACTTTGAAGTATTTTGTATCTGACCATGTTTAGTTCACTAAACATAGTAAAATATGGTAAAACTCTGTTTGTGTGACTGCTCATTGTTTTGCTGGCTAACGCTATATAAATAGGAGATTTTAATTTGAATTTGCCTAATACATGAGTTTCATGGTCTCCAGTTAGGTGACTTGGCATATCAGAATCAACCTAAAAGCCATAGCATGAATGAAGTCCAAGTTGAGCTTGACACTGAAAAATAATAGTGAAGAGAACTGTGAAGCAAGAGGCAGTACACACAATCCAGAAATAGGGCAAACATTCAAGGAGATTTCATATGAGAGATTGAACACAGCAAAATGTATTTATTTGAGGTCTAGATTATCAGCAGTCTAAGGAGACTTAGAAACATTCATCCTATGATAGATTTGCATGAGGTTTTTTTTTTTCTTTTTTTTTTTTTTGCCTTTTTAATGCTATTGATACATATTCCATATTTGGTACAAATCTAGGCCACGAGTTCAGGCAGGCGTGAAGTGTGACTTTAGAACTGTGTGACAAAATCATTTCTATTTTAAACTCAGTTCTGACAAATGATGAAAAGTAAAATCAGTCACACTGAAATTTATCTCTAGCAATTGTTGTAGGAACGTATGGCCATTATTGGTCATATATTCATTCTGGTCCTCTGAAGTATACCTTGTCCTTCCCCATCCTTTGTTAAATGAAGGTTGTGCTTATGTTATACCTTCTTCCCAAATATGAATTTTTCTAAATCTAGGTCTAGCAAAGCTCACAAGTGATTCTTTTGGGGACCATGTTAATACCTTTAGAAGCTCTCTGGTGGAGCTTAGGCCATCTCTATCTAAAGACATCAACCTTAATTTCTAGGACTACTTTCCATGTGTTTCTGGGCTGCTGCTGCTAAGTCGTTTCAGTTGTGTCCGACTCTGTGCGATCCCACAGATGGCAACCCACCAGGCTCCACCATCCCTGGAATTCTCCAGGCAAGAACACTGGAGTGGGTTGCCATTTCCTTCTCCAATGCATGAAAGTGAAAAGTGAAAGTGAAGTCACTGAGTCGTGTCCAACTCTCAGCAACCCCATGAACTGCAGCCCACCAGGCTCCTCCATCCATAGGATTTTCCAGGCAAGATTACTGGAGTGGGGTGCCATTGCCTTCTCAGGATTTTAATATCCCTGGAATATGTTTCTGAAGTTTCAGATCCCACAAAACCTATCTGAAGTTTCTCTTCTCTTTCTAGTCTCTTGAGTTTGGGACTGAAATTCTTGGTTCATGTACTGCTAAAGCTTAGCTTGAAGGATTTTGAGCATTACCTTGCTAGCATTTGAAATGAGCACAATTACTTGATAGTCCTAATATATATATATGGCATAAACAAACAAATTGCATGGTTAACTTGTAGGATAGTCATTGTGTCAGAGTATGTAAAGAATATCTAAACTTGGAGGAAGCCTCATTATATTTATCTGAAGTGTCTTGAGGCCAGTAGGTTCTCTCACAATTGTTCATTATATCCATTTATGATGTTTGAGGCTTGGATATTATTTATTACCATAACATGTCAACAAATCCAAAAAACAGTGAATATTCAACTCTACCAAAATGCATCTCATCCTGTTCTACACACCCTTAGGCAATAGTTTCCCAACTTTGCTTTATATTAGAATTACATATGGAGATTTATATTTTCAGAAATTCTGATTTAATTGGTCTAGGTTGGAACCCAGGATTGAACTAGTATGAATTAGCACGTCTAAGTTGTTTTAAAGTGCAGTTGTGTGTTGAAAATCACTGCCTTAAAAAAATGTCCATGTGTTACTCATCATTTGCTTATGTTGAACTTGAACTTCCATCAGGATGCACAACAGAAAGATATTGCATTACGTTCCTGATGAATCTCTCTGATCTCTCTCTGTCTTTCTCTGTCTTTTTGTCTCTCTTGGTCATCCTGTCTGTCTCTGTCTTTCTCTCTCCTCTCTCCTTCCCTCCATCAGTATCTCTGGTAGGAAGAACAACTGGTCTGCTCCCTCCAACTGGTTTGCTCAGCCTTAACTTCTTGATCACATTCTGAGTTCCACTATCACTCTGATTCCTTTCTCATGTTCTAGCGGAGCACCTATAAGGAGTGGGTAAGATGGAGGCTACCGAAAAATGAAATAAACATCATTCTAACTCAATTTTCCTTTCAGAACTTAAGACATTCTGTCCCTGCTCCAAACTCGTGGACTAAAACTGATCAATACCTTTTGAATCTACTGAGTGATAATTGTTTTTGTTGTTCAGTTGTTAAGTTGTGTTTGACTCTTTGCAACTCTATCAACTACAGCTCACCAGGCTTCCCTGTCCTTCCCTGTTCTGTATCTCCCAGAGATTGCTCAGACTTTTGTCCATTGTGTTGATGATGCCATCTAATTATCTCATCCTCTGGTGCCCCCTTGTCTTCTTGCCCTCAATCTTTCTCAGCATCAGGATCTTTTCCAATGAGTTGACTCTTTGCATCAGGTGGCCAAAGTGCTGGAGCTTCAATTTCAGCATCAGTTCTTCCAATGAATATTCAGGGTTGATTTCCTTTAGGATTAGCTGATTTGATCTTCTTGCAGTCCAAGGGACTCTCAAGAGTCTTCTCCAGCACCACAATTCAAAAGCATCAATTCTTCGGCACTCAGCCTTCTTTATGGTCTAACTCTCACAGCCATGCATGACTACTGGAAAAGCCATAGCTTTGACTATATGGACCTTTTCAACAAAGTGATGTCTCTACCTTTTAATACACTGTCTATGTTTGGCATAGCTGCATTCCAAGGAGCAAGCATCTTTTAATTCTGTGGCTGCAGTCACTGTCCTCAATGATTTTGGAGCCCAAGAAAACAAAATCTACCACTGTTTCTACTTTTCCCCCATCTATTTGCCATGAAGTGATGGGACCATGTACCATTATCTTGATTTCTTGAATGTTAAGGTTTAAGTTAGATTTTCCATTTTCCTCTTTTACCCTCATCAAGAGGCTCTTTGGTTCCTCTTTGTTTTTTGCCATTAGAGGGATGTCATCTGCATATTTTCAGTTTTTTATATTTCTCCTGGCAATATTGATTTCATCATGTGATTCATCCAGCATGGCATTTCCCATGATGTACTCTGCATATAACTTACATAGGCAGGGTGACAATATATAGCCTTGGTAAACTCTTTTCACAATTTTGAACCAGTCTATAGTTTCACCTCCTATTCTATTGCTTCTTATTATGGATACAGGTTTCTCAGGATGATCTAGTATTCCCAACACTGATAATTTTCCGCAATCTTTGTGATCCACACAGTCAAAGGTTTAGCATAATCAATGAAGCAGAAATAGCTATTCTGCTAGAATTCCTTTGCTTTCTCTATGATCCAATAGCAATTTTATCTCTGGTCCCTCTGCCTTTTCTAAATCCAGCTTGTACATCTGAAAATTCTGGGTTCATGAACTGCTAAAGCTTAGCTTGAAGGATTTTGAGCATTACCTTGCTAGCATTTGAAATGAGCACAATTACATGGTAGTTCAAACATTCTTTAGCATTGCCCTCCTTTGGGAATGGAATGAGAACATATTTTCCAGTCCTGGGCCCTACTGAATTTTGCAAATTTGATGAGTGTAAAACTTTAACAGTATCATTTTTTAGGATTTTAAGCAGCTCAACTGGAATTCTATCACTTCCTCTAGCTTTGTTCATAGTAATACTTCTTAAGGCCTACTTGACTTCACACTCCAGAATATCTGGCTCTAGGTGAGTGACCACACCATCATGGTTTTCCAGGTCATTAAGACAGTTTTAGTACAGTCCTTCTGTGTGTTCTCAGCACCTCTTTTTAATCTCTCCTGCTTCTATTAGGTCCTTATCTTTTCTATCCTTTATTGAGCCCATCTTTGCATGAAATGTTCCCTTAGTATGTCTAATTTTCTTGAAGAGATCTCTAGTCTTTCCCATTGTATGGATTTTCTACATCTCTTTGTATGGTTCACTTAGGAAAGGTTTATTTAATCTCTCCTTGCTATTCTCTGAAACTCTGCGTTTAGTTGTGTTTATCCTTCCCTTACACCTTTAACTTTTGCTTATTTTCTTTTACAGCTATTTGTAAGGCTTCATCACACAATCACTTTGTCTTCTTGCATTTCTTTTTCTTGGAGATGGTTTTGGTCACTACTTCCTGTACAATGTTATGAACTGCCACCCATAGTTCTGAAGGCAGTCTGTCTACCAGAGTTAATCCCTTAAATCTATTCATCACTTCCACTGTGTTCAGTTCAGTTCAGTTCAGTCGCTCAGTCATGTCCTGCTCTTTGCGATCACATGAATAGCAGCACGCCAGGCCTCCCTGTCCATCACCATCTCCGGGATTTCACTCAGACTCACGTCCATCGAGTCACTGATGCCACCCAGCCATCTCATCTTCTGTCGTCCCCTTCTCCTCCTGCCCCCAATCCCTCCTAGCATCAGAGTCTTTTCCAATGAGTCAACTCTTCACATGAGGTGGCCAAGTACTGGAGCTTCAGCTTTGGCATCATTCCTTCCAAAGAAATCCCAGGGTTGATCTCCTTCAGAATAGACTGGTTGGATCTCCTTGCAGTCCAAGGGACTCTCGAGAGTCTTCTCCAACACCACAGTTCAAAAGCATTAATTCTTTGGTGCTCAGCCTTCTTCACAGTCCAGCTCTCACATCCATACATGACCATAGGAAAAACCATAGCCTTGACTAGATGGACCTTAGTCGGCAAGTCTGCTTTTCAATATATTATCTAGGCTGGTCATAACTTTTCTTCCAAGGAGTAAGTGTCTTTTAATTCATGGCTGCAACCACCATCTGCAGTGATTTTGGAACCCCCAAAATAAAGTCTGACACTGTTTCCACTGTTTCTCCATCTATTTCCCATGAAATGATGGAACCAGATGCCATTATCTTCGTTTTCTGAATGTTGAGCTTTAAGCCAACTTTTTCGCTCTCCTCTTTCACTTTCATCAAGAGGCTTTGTAGCTCCTCTTCACTTTCTGCCATAAGGGTGGTGTCATCTGCATATCTGAGGTTATTGATATTTCTCCCGACAGTCTTGATTCCAGCTTGTGCTTCTTCCAGTCCAGCATTTCTCATGATGTACTCTGCATATGAGTTAAATAAGCAGGGTGACAATATACAGCCTTGACGTACTCCTTTTCCTATTTGGAACCAGTCTGTTGTTCCATGTCCAGTTCTAACTGTTGCTTCCTGACCCGCATACAGATTTCTCAAGAGGCAGGTTAGGTGGGTGGTCTGGTATTCCCATCTCTTTCAGAATTTTCCACATTTTATTGTGAGCCACACAGTCAAAGGCTTTGGCATAGTCGATAAAGCAGAAATAGATGTTTTTCTGGAACTCTCTTGCTTTTTCCATGATCCAGCGGATGTTGGCAATTTGATCTCTGGTTCCTCTGCCTTTTCTAAAACCAGCTTGAACATCAGAAAGTTCACAGTTCAAGTATTGCTGAAGCCTCTCTTGGAGAATTTTGAGCATTACTTTACTAGTGTGTGAGATGAGTGCAATTATGTGGTAGTTTGAGCATTCTTCGGCATTGCCTTTCTTTGGGATTGGAATGAAAACTCACCTTTTCCAGTCCTGTGGCCACTGCTGAGTTTTCCAAATTTGCTGGCATATTGAGTGCAACACTTTCACAGCATCATCTTTCAGGATTTGAAACAGCTCAACTGGAATTCCATCACCTCCACTAGCTTTGTTCGTAGTTATGCTTTCTAAGGCCCACTTGACTTCACATTCCAAGATGTCTGACTCTAGATTAGTGATCACATCATCATGATTATCTGGGTCGTGAAGATCTTTTTTGTATAGTTCTTCTGTGTATTCTTGCCACCTCTTCTTAATATCTTCTCTTTCTGTTAGGTCCATACAATTTCTGTCCTTTATCGAGCCCATCTTTGCATGAAATGTTCCCTTGGTATCTCTAATATTCTTGAAGAGATCTCTAGTCTTTCCCATTCTGTTGTTTTCCTCTATTTCTTTGCATTGATCTCTGAGGAAGGCTTTCTTCTTGCTATTCTTTGGAACTCTCCCTTCAGATGCTTATATCTTTCCTTTTCTTCTTTGCTTTTCGCCTCTCTTCTTTTCACAGCTATTTGTAAGGCGTCCCCAGACAGCCATTTTGCTCTTTTACATTTCTTTTCCATGGGGATGGTCTTGATCCCTTCTCGTATACAATGTCACGAAGCTCATTCCATAGTTCATCAGACGCTCTATCTATCAGATCTAGGCCCTAAATCTATTTCTCACTTCCACTGTATAATCATAAGGGATTTGATTTAGGTCATACCTGAATGGTCTAGCGGTTTTCCTTACTTTCTTCAATTTGAGTCTGAATTTGGTGTAAGGAGTTCATGATCTGAGCCACAGTCAGCTCCTGCTCCTGTTTTTGTTGACTGTATAGAGCTTCTCCATCTTTGGCTGCAAACATGATGATCAATCTGATTTCGATGTTGACCATCTGGTGATGTCCATGTGTAGAGTCTCTTGTGTTGTTGGAAGAGGGTGTTTGCTATGACCAGTGCATTTTCTTGGCAAAACTCTATTAGCCTTTGCCCTGCTTCATTTTGCATTCTAAGGCCAAATTTACCTGTTGCTCCAGGTGTTTCTTGACTTCCTACTTTTCCATTCCAGTCCCCTATAATGAAAAGGACATCTTTTCTGGGTGTTAGTTCTAAAGGGTCTTGTAGGTCTTCATAAAACCATTCAACTTCAGCTTCTTCAGCATTACTGGTTGGAGCATAGACTTGGATAACTGTGATATTGAATGGTTTGCCCTGGAGACAAACAGAGATCATTCTGTCGTTTTTGAGACTGCATCCAAGTACCACATTTCGGACTCTTTTGTTGACCATGATGGCTACTCCATTCCTTCTGAGGGATTCCTGCCCACAGTAGTATATATAATGGTCATCTGAGTTAAATTCACACATTCCAGTCCATTTTAGTTCGCTGATGCCTAGAATGTCGACGTTCACCCTTGCCATCTGTTTGACCACTTCCAATTTGCCTTGATTCATGGACCTGACATTCCAGGTTCCTATGCAATGTTGCCCTTTAGAGCATTGGATCTTGCTTCTATCACCAGTTACATCCACAACTGGGTATTGTTTTTACCTTGGCTCCATCCCTTCATTCTTTCTGGAGTTATTTCTTCACTGATCTCTAGTAGCATATTGGGCACCTAATGGCCTGGGGAGTTCCTCTTTTGGTATCCTATCATTTTGCCTTTTCATACTATTCATGTGGTCTCAAGGCAAGAATACTGAAGTGGCTTGCCATTCCCTTCTCCAGTGGACCAATTCCCTTGTGGCTCAGCTGGTAAAGAATCTCCCCACAATGCAGGAGACCTGGGTTCAATCCCTCGGTTGGGAAGATACCCTGGAGAAGGGAAAGCTACCCACTCCAGTGTTCTGGCCTGGAGAATTCCATGGACTACAGTCCATGGGATTGCAAAGAGTCAGATATGACTTGAGTGACTTTCACTTCCACTGTGTAATCATAAGTTATTTGATTTATGTCATACCTGAATTGTCCTAGTGCTTTTCCCTACTTTCTTCAATTTAAGCCTGAATTTTGCTATAAGGTGATCATGATCTGAGCCACAGTTAGCTCAGGTCTTGTTTTCACTGATTGTATAGAGTTTCTCTATATTTGGCTGCAAAGAATATAATCAATCTGATTTCAATGTTGACTATCTTGTGATGTCCATGTGTAGAGTCATCTCTTGTGTTGTTGGAAGAGGGCGTTTGCTATGATCAGTATGTTCTCTTGACAAAACATTATTAGTCTTTGTCCTGCTTTATTTTGCACTCCAAGGCCAAACTTGCCTGTTACTCCAGGTATCTCGTGGCCACCTACTTTTGCATTCCAAACACAAATGAGTGATGACATTGCTACATTTGTTGGGAAGGGGTCCAGATGAACATGTGCAAAAATGGACTTGAACGTGACAGTATATTCCTAAGCCCATGAGTTGAGTCATACTATAGACTCAGCTTTGCCCTTTCATCATTGTCAGCCCTTCAAGAGCCCAATAACCTGTGGCAGTTGAGTTATAGTGTTCTTTATGAAGGCTGCTTCAACCATAGGCCTTTTTGCTGGTTTTCTTTGAGCCTATTCCTCTCAAAGCATTTTATCATCTTGTCTGCTGAAACTCCCCCACTTCTCATATCATTTTATTTATATGTTCCCTATGCAGCAACATCTAATGATCATGTAATAATATGGAAGAAGAGGCAGACATGTACTTTGAGCAAGACCTTATTCTAAATAATGAAATAGCTGGTATAGAATTAGAAAAGAATTGAGCATTTCAGTTCTAGCAGTCAGAAAAAAATTTCTTACTTAGTTGAACTAATCATCTGTCTCTTTGCATGCACATGCTTTTATTGTAGATACTTGTCTCTAGACAGGCCTCCACAGTTAAATAATCAGCACAGTTACAGCCACAGTTGTGTCTTATATCTTGCTCTTCATTGTAGTACTCGGAAGCAAAACTACCTGGGTAGAGCTAAATCTGTTGTACAGATAATATTTGAAATCACACTGCACATTAGAAATATATGTGAGAATACACTATCAACACTAGAACACACTTGTGGGTGCCAGAGTGGGGATGGGGTTGGATGCACTGGGAGTTTGCGGCTAGCACATACAAACAATTATATAGAGAATGGATAAAAGACAATATTGTAGTTTATAGCACAGAGAACCATATTCAGTATTCTATGATAAACCATAGTGGAAAAGAATGTGAAAAGAAAGGTGTATATATGTATAACTGAATCACTTTGTTTTACAGTGGAAATCAACACAGCATTGTAGATCAACTACTTCAATAAAATAAACAAACAAAAAGAATATTCTACCAACATTAAGTAAAATGGCTTGCCTTTATAAAGATTTTCTTAGGTACCAAATATGCAAAAAATAAAGTGATGAATCAAGAATCATGCTTGTTTTAGTATTTTATGGCTAATGTATTTTGACTTTTTGAGTAAGGACTCAGAGCCACATCGCTCAACAGATGCTTGATTCATTATAAGCAAATATGTGATAACATGTTTACTTTCTCTCAGTTCTTGTTGTCATCAGGATGTAAGTGTCAGTCATCTTCCCCATGTCAAGTACACTTCAGAGAAATGTAGCTGATGTGCCTAGGAGACTTTGTGTATGTTTTCTTTTAGGCTCTTGAGGTTAAAAACTTAGCAATTTGCCTTTGTGAGAAAATACTTGAGATTTAACATCAGAATGAAGGATGAATTCAAAAGACAAGAAGGTCAGGAGGTTTGTGGGTAGTGGGAATGTTTCAAATAATAGCCTATCAGCTTTCTATGAACTAGCTAGACAAAGATGATGTTGACCCTGTCTCTTTTCATAACCTTCAACTAATATGGTCTAAATCATTAAAAAAAGTAAGTTCTCATTGAAGAATTTTGAGTTTTGAGAACTATTTCACATGGAGTGGATAGACACATAATTTTATTCTCTACTAATTAATTAGATGTGCTTCTAATGAACAGTGTTCACATATGCCCTTGTCCCATCAAGTAGGTAAATTCAAGGAACTACTTGTTGCTTCTAGATACTATAAAGTTTCATCAGTCTGTTCTGATTAATAACAATAACAACAACATGCCAGATAAAAGGTGAAATGAATTCTTCAATGACAACAGATTGTCTCTCACATGGTAATTTCAGGTTAAAATGCTCTAGTCTTTCTATCCTCCTTAATGAGAATTTCAAAATCCTCAGAATAGAGCACAATAGACCACCATGCATGAACACAACAAATGTTGAATGAATATACATAGAAAAAGCCTAATGAAGGCTGGATAAACAGATAGATGAACAAATAAATTCATGAAAACAAAAAATGGTGACACTGAGACATAACAATTGTAAAGAAAAGTTATTTAAAATTCAGCCATTCCTGTTATTGGATCATATTATCCACATTTGTCTGTATACGGCCACAGTTTCCAACTCAAGATCATTTAAGTAGGTTTCCCATCTTGATTACAAAAAAGGTGCTATACATATTTTCTCAATTCCAATGTTTTCTTCTTCAAAGCCATAGTTTTACATCTTTGCATGAAATTTTTCTTTCGTTGGTAACAACAGGTTTTACTTTTTCTTGTCTTTCCTATTTATAGAATCCGATACTTAGCTCTACCAATAAAAGTTTTAAGATTTCTTCAAACTCCAGTGAATTTTCACTGGGGTTGGCATTTTCTCGATGAAAGCATTCAGCCAATTTTAATAACATGTTGGTAGTGATTTTAGATTTGTTCATCCACAGTCTGTATGATCAGTGATTCTAAGGGATGTATTTAAAAAGACACATGGGATATATATCATGTGTATGATTCTGAAACCAGCTGTTCTATAAATACTTCATTTGGTTTGTAGTTTGAATATTGCTTGGGTGCCTCCAGATGGATTTAGTGGACATTTAAAATCAATTCTCTATTTTGGTCTTTCATTGACTGGAGAGTAATTATGCAAAAGCTCACACCATCAGAATCACTCACTTAAATCAAATCTGAGAGAATATGAACATCTTTTCCACCTGTGTTCTTAATGTTCCTTCTATGTTTACCTACTAAATCATATATCATATAACACTGGACATTTTTTGTTAACATGAATATCTTTGTTTATCTTAGAAGCAGGGACTAAGCATACCCAATTCTAAATGCATATGCAATGTACATAGACATGTGTGCCTTGTTGTTATTATTGTTTTTTGGCCTCATTATTTACTTGATCTATATGTATTATAGCTACAGGGATGCTAAAAAAGAAAAATAGAAGGATATGAGGCAGCTTTGAGTAATGTGGCTTGGTGAGTGCTAAGTAACTTCAGACTCGTCCTACTCTTTGCAACCCTATGGACTGTAGCCTGCCAGGCTCCTCTGTCCATGGGATTCTCCAGGCAAGAATACTGGAGTGGGTTGCCATGCTCTCCTCCAAGGGATATTCTCTACCAGGAAATCAAACCTGCCTCTTTTTGATATCCTACAATAGCAGGCAGGTTCCTTACCACTAGCACCACCTGATAAGTAAACTCAACACTGACCCTAAGTTCTATGTTTTGGTTTATGGATGTGGAATAGTGCTTTAGTTAAAAACTTGCTTACCCATAAACTAGACTTAATTAACAGTTTCATATTGATCAAATTCACAAAAGTTGGCATATGTAAGTCAAGATGCATTCCCTTAACTTGTTGTTGCCTCTATGACAATATCCTTCTCTCCATCCAAAAACCTTCTTTTGGATATCCAAAAAATGCTTCTCATCTGTGAAGCCTTCCTTGCCCTCATGTACACTCAGTATCATGGTAGATATTTGTACTTGACATTTAAAGAGCACTAGTCATACTAACTGGCATCAGTCTCTGTTTATTCTACTACTTGAGCCCTTTGAGAACTTAACTCAGCCTCCAACAAATATCATATGCAACAGAGTACCTGACCTATTATGGGTACTCCACAGATGACATTAGTACTTACATCTATTTATTTATTACATAAGTAGATTTATTAGTAGTAGATTAGAGTTACTGAGATTTAATAGTATATTAAGATTGATTTATCACAGAAACAATTGAGCAACTTCTTTCTCTGTGTCTTCTCCATGAATTATTGTCAATGTACCTAAGAAGACTCCCCCAAGAACCTTGAGATGATAAGATAGATGTTCTTTTTGGGGGGGTTATATCCCTTTCCATGGATAATTCATATACAGGAAAGAGTCAATCTTTCCAGTTAAGATCAGATATATCTCTATAAACAGATAAAGCTATGATTAGTCCAGCTTCCTTAATTATAAATGGGTTCTGCAGGGTCTATTATTATTGTGGCTATGAATACCAGGTTTTATGAGAGAGCTCCATAATTTTAACAAATTAAAGCATGAAATAAAAAGCAGATATAGAAAAATTAGATCAGAATAAACACAGGTTCTACCTGCCTCAACCATAACATAAATAAATGTACCACTTGAAACATTTTGCCCCTGCAAAAGTATTTCAAATGGATCATTGGCATGTTTTTGTCTAAGTCTTTTCACAGCTGCAGTGAAAGTGGAATTATGGAAATGATTAGCCTGAGGTCTATCGTCATTCATCTTGAGCCCAGGATGCCAGGAGTTTGCAGCTATTATTGTATCATATCCAGCAATTTACTCCAATGAAGTCTTGTGGAAATCCTATATAATGTTAGAAAGATGTGAATTTAAACTGTATAACCATGCAGAGCACAGGATGAAAGGTAGTATAAGCTGTGATCTACAATAACTGGCATCTTAACACATGAGCATGACTAGGCCTGTGTCAATGAAGAAATGCATTCAAGACTATTAGCTTCAGTTCTGGTATATGCAAGTTATCATTATCTACTGGTAATACAATTGATGAATAAATGATTCATTATAGATGCAGAGGCAATATGTATAACATTTGAAAATACTGAACTATTCATAAATGTAATATGGGCATCAAAGTAAATATGAAATTATTGCTAAATAGATAAAAGAAAATTATTGAATGGGCATCCCCCATTTGAAAGTATTTTAAACAACCCCATGGCTGACAAATTATGTATATAAGTCATAGAGATGTATTTGTCTAGCATATCAAGCGCACAAAACCCACATTTGCTGAATAAAATGGAAGAAATAGAAATGTTAGGTGCATAAACTTTATAAAATTAATGCATTAAATATTAATATAAAGCCATAGTTCCAAGAGGTTTTTCTTGAAAAAAGAAACTTTTTTTTATTTACCTAATAAGCTTGTGTGCAAGTGTTCTCAGTAAGGACAGTTAGCACTTCTGAGAGGGCATTCAATCAGCCTGGCTCTCCAAGTAATAGCAAATTGAGGGTACAGATGATAGAATCTTAGTCCTGGATGGGAGCTCAGAAATAATTTAGTCTGCATAGATGAGGGCCCTTAGGTCCAGAGCTGTTGAATGATTCACATAAGTTCACATAATTGCCTAGTGACAGAGCTGGGATTAGAACCCCTGTCAGATGACACAGAGTAGAGGGCCCTGGGCTACCCCTCCCCAGGGCAGCTAGAAAATGATTGCTAACATATCAGCGTGACCTTGATGACTTAAAATTTACTTCTCAGAATATAACGTGATTATGAAATAGTAACCCAGAAGCTGCTTTAAAGTTTATTTCTATTAGAAATTAGGGGCTATCTGGGGCTGATTTTAGGAAAAGTGAATGTAAGAAAGCATTTGTGTCTTTTCCCAAGGCTGTAAGGTGCCTGGGAAGGGAATTCTTGGGAGAGACAGATGGCTTTTGTATTCTAACATTGTGTTCCATCACCAGTGGGAGATGTGAGAGTTCACAGGATCACTGAGCTCAATTGGGCTCATCTGATTCCTGAAGCCACAGAAGACATTGAGGAAACACTGATGCATAATGCTCCCCAGCCCCCAGACCTGCTTTCTTAAGGTAACTCCAGGGAGTTTAGATCTTTAAAAGATCAGCTCTTTTAAGTGGTTTATAAATCAGACTTACCCTAGAAAGCTCAGTGGGGATCCCTCGTCAAGCTGCCTTCTCCAGATGTTGCTAAGAGAACAGCTGTCCTGACCGGCTGATGGAAAGACTCAAGAGACTGATGGACTGTTCAGGGAAGACAACCAACTGCTTACAGAAGCAACATCTGGGTTTGGCTCATTGGAATCAGTGTCAATATGCCAACAGAAGTTTCAGATTTATCTGAGGAGATATCATGTTTCTGAAGATTTACTTCGTCCATCATCCCTATTAGGGTGTGGTTCTCATGATGTCTACTCTGTCTTGTGACTATCAAAAGGGAGGGAAGACTATAGTTTAGATTATTTACTACCTTTTTTTGTACTTCAATTCACTTTGTGCTAGAGGACATATAGGTGCAGTCTCATTAAATCATCTCAATGATCTGAGGAAGTTTCTATCAATAACTTTATTTTGAAAACAGAGAAACAGACACCCAGATATGGAAGTTAAGTTCAGTCCCTCAGCCGTGTCCATCTCTTTGCAACTCCATGGACTGCAGCACACCAAGCCTCCCTGTCCATCACCAACTCCTTGAGTTTATTCAAACTCATGTCCATGGAGTTGGTGATGCCATCCAACCGTCTCATCCTCTGTCGTCCCCTTCTCCTCCCACCTTCAGTCTTTCCCAGCATCAGGGTCTTTTTCCAAGGTGTCAGTTCTCCCCATCAGGTGGCCAATGAATGGGGGTTTCAGCTTCAGCATCAGTCCTTCCAATGAATGTTCAGGACTGATTTACTTTAGGATGGACTGGTTGGATCTCTTTGCAGTCCAAGGGACTCTCAAGAGTCTTCTTCAACACCACTTTTCAAAAGCATCAATTCTTTGGGGCTCAACCTTCTCTATGGTTCAACTCTCACATCCTTTCATGACCACTGGAAAAACCATAACTTTGACTAGATAGACCTTTGTCAGGAAAGTAATGTCTCTACTTTTTAATATGCTGTCTAGGTTGGTCATAAATTTTCTTCCAAGGAGAAAGTGTCTTTTAATTTCATGGCTGCAGTCACCATCTGCATTGATTCTGGAGCCTCCACAAAATAAAGTCTGTCATTGTTTCCATTGTTTCACCATCTATTTGCCATAAAGTGATGAGACAACATGCCATGATCTTAGTTTTCTGGATGTTGAGTTTTAAGCCAACTTTTTCACTCTCCTTCATTTCACTTTTACCAAGAGGCTCTTTAGTTCTTCTTCACTTTCTGCCATAAGTGTGGCTGTCATCTGCATATCTGAGGTTATTGATCTTTCTCCTGCAATCTTGATTTCAACTTCATCCAGTCCAGCTTTTCTCATGGCGTAATCTGAATTTAGGTTAAATAAGCAGGGTGTCAATATATAGCCTTGATGTACTCCTTTCCCGATTTGTGACCAGTGTTGTTCCGTGTCCAGTTCTAACTGTTGCTTCTTGACCTGTGGACAGATTCCTCAAGAGGCAGGTCAGGTGGTCTGGTATCTCTTTAAGAATTTTCCACAGTTTACTGTGATCTACACAGTCAAAGGCTTTGGCATAGTCAATAAAGCAGAAATAGATGTTTTTCTGGAAATCTCTTGCTTTTTGTTTGATCCATCAGATGTTGGCATTTTGATCTCTTGTTCCTGTGCTTTGTCTAAATCCAGCTTGAACATCTGGATGTTCATGGCTCATATACTATTGAAGCCTGATTTGGAGAATTTTGAGCATTGCTTTACTAGCATGTGAGATGAGTACAAGTGTACGGTAGTTTGAACATTCTTTGGCATTGCCTTTCTTTGGGATTGGAATGAAAACTCACCTTTTCCAGTCCTGTGGCCACTGCTGAGTTTTCCAAATTTGCTGGCATATTGAGTGCAGCACTTTCACAGCATCATCTATCAGGATTTGAAATAGCTCCACTGGAATTCCATCACCTCCACTAGCTTTGTTCGTAGTGATGCTTTCTAAGGTCCACTTGACTTCGCATTCCAGAATGTCTGCCTCTAGGTGAGTGATCATACCATTGTGATTATCTTGGTCTTGAAGATCTTTTTTGTACAGTTCTGTGTATTCTTGCCATCTCTTCTTAATATCTTCTGCTTCTGTTAGGTCCATACCATTTCTGTCCTTTATTGTGTCCATCTTTGCATGAAATATTCCCTTGATATCTCTAATTTTCTTGAAGAGATGTCTAGTCTTCCCCATTCAATAGTTTTCCTCTATTTCTTTGCATTGATCACTGAAGAAGACTTTCTTATCTCTTCTTGCTATTCTTTGGAACTCTGCATTCAAATGGGTATATTTTTTCTTTTCTCCTTTGCCTTTTGCTTCTCTTCTTTTCACAGCTATTTGCAAAGCCTCCTCAGGCAACCTTTTTGGATTTTTTTTCTTGGAGTTGGTCTTGATCACTGCCTCCTGTACAATGTCACAATCCTCTGTCCATTGTTCTTCAGGCACTCTATCAGATCTAATTCCTTGAATCTATTTGTCACTTCCACTGTATAATCATAAGGGATTTGATTTAGGTCATACCTGAATGGTCTAGTCTACAGATATGGAAGTGACTAACCTAAATTCTTTTTGGTATAATATGCAGGATTGAGATTAGAAACAGGTCTGTCCCACTCTAAAGTTCATGGTCTTTCCTCTGGACCACTCATTCCTTTGTATTCTCTTTTTATTTTATTCCATATCTATCTTAGAAGACTGAATTACAATTTTATAAAATGGTGGAAATACTAACTTTGGATTTTCAGATGATATTCTTACTGAGTTATAAGAATGCAGATACAATATTCCAGATGGAGAGATTTAAAACAAGGTACAGCTGATAATGTGTTGTCTTCCTACCTCTCATTGCAGTTTCATGTGCAGGAGGAATAATTAAAGGATTTGAAAATGGTAACATGACGTGCTTGATTTGCTGTAGTTAGAAATCATGGAATAGCAAACAGCAGACAGGATACTTGAGCAAGACAGAATCAGGAGCATCTTGTCTTGCTCCTTTATACATGTAGGTTGCTATGTTAACAAGAGGTATTGAATCTGAGAGGGGATTGAAGGAGGTACTCTATTTTAGTTAGTAAGATGGAGTGAAGGTTTCTTTTACTGAGAGCAGGTGAAAGAGCAACATTATCTTATCACCTAGTGGTCACCATTTGGCTAATAAAACACTGCAAGACTAATTTTTTTCTTGGTGAAATGTTTTTTTCCTTTTCCTTTTTTCTTTATGTTACTCTATAGCACAAAAGAACCAAAGCTGTGAAAGAGGAGGAAGTGTCCTAGTATCTGTGACAATGGTACTCTGAAGATCACAGAGATTAGAGTTGAGCTCAGTGGCCTGATTATGTCCACGAAGCACTTTCTCTACAATTTGCTGCCTCTTTTTTCTCTAAATAGAACCCATAATTAACACTACATTGGGTTCGCTAAGGTTCACTAAAGCTGAACTCTATAAATAATCTTTTGTTATTAAAGAATATACATATTTCTATACCCCATTTGGAGATAGAAGTCAGACAGCTGCTTTATTTTTTCTTCTTCCTCATATTGAAATCAAACTTTCAAATTTCATATACAGTCAGAAAAACAACAGCTCTGATGGAATAATTTTTAAAAATTATTCTAACCAGTTAGCATACTGATTTCAGAAAGTGGAAAAATAATGTTTGACTAATCCTTATCAATGTCCTGTCCAATTAAAAGGATTGATGCATTTCTTGTAGACATAGGGCACCTGTCTATGGGAACCAACAGCTTACTGCTTTGAAAACTAAAGGGCTATAAGACACTCTGTCACAAGATAAAGTCCTTGTATGAATAACAGAGATAGATTCACTTAATTTAAATATCATCCTGATTTGTATTTCAAAATAAATAAGGACTTTTTGAAGCATGCATCAAAATACGTGTAGGGAAAACAGCATTTTTGGGAAAAAAAAAAAAAACCTAAATTATACCATTTCTGAAAAATAAATGGTTCATTTGCTGTAATCTGAAATGACCATTTCACTTATCTGTATATATTGTTTCATAAAATATATGGCTATCAGGTTTCAACAAATTTTTAAAAGGATTTTTTAAAAGGAAAAAAAATTGAAGCAAAAATGATGCTTCTAACTCCAGCTGATTTGACATCCCAATTAAAACTCATATCTGTAATGAACATTCTGGATAGATAAAATCAGAGCACATTGGGTATAAGATATTCCAGCCAAAGTATAAAGTGCATCCTTTGGAAATCCTAGATTTGTTCCCTCTCCAATTCCAGCCCCCAGGGAATTGTTTTATCTGCCCAACATCCTCTCCTCATTTTCTTTAAAAATGGTTTCTTTTTTTTAGCTACACAGAATGAGAAAATTAATCTAATTTATCTCTCTTTGGTCCATGCAATGGTCAAATGACCTGAAACAAACCAGCTAGACTCCTTCCCTCTGATTTTAAATTATGCAACAGGAAGACTAGATTTTCTTTGTAGGTGAAAGGCTGTTAGAATAAAAGAACAAGACACCTAGTGCCATATTTTTGATGTTCAGAAGAAGTCCACACATATAAAGGGAACATGAAGCTGATCTGTGAAGTAAAGCAGAGAGAAGACCCAGCCCTAACTCAATCCGAGTCCTAACTCCCAGGCTACCCTCAGTGCTACTCAACTGCCAGTCATTTTATGGTTGGCTTACATGATCTAATAAACTTCCATTTTACCTTAAGTTGACCCAATTTGTTTTATTTTAATTATAGTAAGAATACTTATTGACTAATTCCCTTAATACACTGCTTACTTCTTCCAACAAGGGGATGTGAGATCAAAGAAAAATCTCTTCACCTTATCCACACCTCATTTTCTCATCTGTAAAATGAGGGTGTGGTTCTAAATAATGTCATATTCATCTAAGTTGCATAGTCTGATTCCCTCTTAACCCACAGATCTGAAAACTTGTCACACCTGAAGTTGCTGCAAGTGTGATAGATGCTGGCAAGACTTTAAAAAAAAATGCTCTTGCATTATCCCATTTTTTTTGGCAGTCTTTTTTATTCTAATATCTCTGCTTCTCAACTGTTTCTCTTATCACTGAAGAGGTAGTTACACAAATTTACTCAAATTGTGGAATTCAAAGCTAACCTCTGCTTTTTCCATTTCTAAGGTTGATACAAGTGTATCATGAGGGCTTATGAACAATTGTTCAACAAAGCTAAATCCCACTCTCTTTAGGGAGTTACTGCCAAACTTTTCTATAGAAATATCCGTAATAGCCAAAGAGTTAACTATATTTTCTGTAGGGTTCTAGATCTCTGTGAACCTGAAACGAACTATCACAAGGACAAAATATATTGGAGACTTGGCTCCAACATAAAGAATCCAACATAAATTGTATATTCTATCGTATAAAATGAAAGCAGTGCTTTCATTTACTTAAAATGAATTGAAATGTATCCTTCAGACAGATACATCATGTTTTACTTTTGATGACTCTAGCGATAAAGATATCACCTGCCAATGCATGAGACTTAAGAGATGCAGGTTCCGCCCCTGGATCTGGAAGATCCCCTGGAGAAAGACATGACAAACCACTCCAGCATTCTTGCCTGGAAAATTCCATGTTCAGAGGAGCCTGGAGGGTTACAATCCACTAGGTTGCACAGAATTGGACATGACTGAATTGACTTAGCCTGGCTCAGCATCCAGAATATACTAATGGACAGGTGATTGAGAGGATTTTAGTATTGCTGGCTCCTATTAAACATGTTTTCTGAAAGTGGAAGCGTATAAAGGCAGTTGTACATATCAACACAACTCAAATCATCTCATCAGGCTTTCTTCATCACATTGTTAAGAAAATCAAAAGCACAGTAGAGACATTTGAAGAAACATAGAGCTCAGGGAAAGTTCAAAGCAGGAAGCAAACTCAAAAGGATACATAAATACCTAGGAAACAGCTTCAAATCAGGGAGTAACTGAAGAGAAAACAGAAGCGAGAATTTCTCATGTGATGTGGGGCTGCACTCGTACCCAAAACATCTCTGCTGCTATCCCAGGGGAGGAAGAGTGGACAGTAGCTATGGTAAAAACAAGCAAATGAACAAACAAAAAAACAGGTGGGAGCATCAGGGAAGACAGAAGCTTAGAGAAACAGGGTGATCCTGAGACAAATGAGAATTCCTGGAGCTTGAGTTCAGAAAAACCTGCCAATGGAGAATGAGAGCTATTGCTTACTTTCAGAAACTTGCTAATTTTTACTGATCATGTGGCATTAACAGATTGTTGCCTAACTTTGAACATTTTTAAAGTAGAGGGACTTTTCTGTCAGTTCTTATATGATAATTACAGAAAACACATCCTTTAATTGAACATCCTTTAATGGAATCACTTGGCTAGGAATCCAAATAGCAAAATGTCTATTATGCTATTCTATGTGCAATAGAAGTTATACAACATGTTTCTTCTCAGAAAAGAGAATAAAAAGTAAAGTAAAAACCACCCCCAGGTGACCACTTTTAGCACTTTTATTTTATCAAAAGAGGTGAGGAACATGTATAAAATACACATTTTTAAATTAATCTCCATTGGGTGCTGAGAGAAAAGAGCTCCTTATTCTTCTAGTGGGCTAAATTTGATGTTATTGACACCCTCATACTATGTCAATTGCTTAGTGTATCTCCTTAGGTTGTAGTTTCACAGACTTCGTTTTTTTTTTATTCTTTTTTACTTTGCAAATTTATGTTATATTCCTATGGCTGTCTATGCTCTCTTACAAACCGCTTCTGAAATAGTAACTGTAATTTCAATGAAAACAATACATACATACTCTGTCTACTACATGAACATGTCTAATTATTTGTAAGTGGACCACACCATGCGTATATTAGGCAATAAATACATGAATTCAGTTTAAAAAAATTGAACAATTAAGCTCCATGAAGTGAGGGTAGACATTTCTTTTTTAATTCATTTTGTGTCTTCATGGACCGACTCTGTGGTTCACATCCAGCACGTATGAAACAAATGCTTGTTAATAATGAATAAACTAATGATTATATAGATGAATCAATAAATAAATTATTGTATGTACTAACAAAAACATTGCTGAATACAGAATTTAATTGCTAAGTAAGATTATCTAGTTCTACCAAAATTTGACCTGGTAAACAGAAAAATGGCCCTAAAGATGTTGAAGTCTTAATCTCTAAAACCTTACGTATATTACCTTACATAATAAATATATACCACATGTGAGTAAATTAAGGACTTGAGACATCAAGCGTATCCTATATTATCCAGGTGGACTTAATATAATCACGAGTGTCCTTCAGTTCAGTTCAGTCGTTCAGTCGTGTCTGACTCTTTGCGATGCCATGAATTTCAGCAGGCCTCGCGCGCTGCGAGTGTCCTTAAAAGAAGGCAACTGGAGATCAAATTCACAAAAGATCGTGTGACTTTAGTAGCAGAAAGAGAAAGATTTGAAGATGCGACCCTACTAGCTTTGAAGCTGGAGAAGACAAGACAACAGGTTGTTCCTAGAGCTTCCAGAACAGAAAGAGCCCTGCTCACACCTTGACGTTAGCCCAGTGAGACCTATTTTTCAGACTCTACCTCCAGAATTTGTCTTGTTTTAACAAATTTTGTGGTTAATTTGTTATAGTAGCAAAAGGTACTGAGTAGTAGATCTTTAATGATGTCTGGAATCTGAAATTTACCAAGTACCCTCAGTATTTCTGAGGCAGTAATTATCTAGAAAACCCTGATATAGTGTATCCCACTGATTCTGTACTTGGAAAAACCAAAATGTTAAGATCTCAACAGTATCAGTATAGACACAAGTTCCACAAGTTCAATTTGTCACGTTGCAAAAACATTTTTGGAAAAACAAACCAGAAGAAACTAAACTATTAAAAATATATTCTGTTACTATATATTGATTTTCTCCTCTTGCTTTTACAAAGAGAACAACAGCTACAGCATGCTTTCAGAGAAGGTGATTTAGATAATCCCTTCTATGCATTGTTTCAAGCAGACATTCTCTTCCATCTGTCATTTCTGCTTGTATTATTTCACATATTTCAAAGACGTTCACATTTCATTGCAGGGAGCCAACACTGGCCTGTGCTACATCTCTAACTGTAAACCGTGATGCTTACTTTCTTTTTTCCTGAATATATTGTAGGTGGTTTCCTTTATCTCTTTCTTGAAGAGTATGATAAATATGTGCTATGAGCACTTTTTTCTGTTTTATTCAAATAATATTACTAAATTATACTAACTGTGGTGTTATTAAATACATATAACACATTCAGAGTTTAATCATTAGGTATGCTAGTACTTTTTATTTTCTAAAAATATAAAATTTAAGGATAGCATTCTAATACTATAATTAGTAACTTGGTTCAAATGTAAACTTCTCTAGAGAAGGCCAAAGTTATAATGTATGAAAGGAATCTCAGAAATGACTCTTCAAAACAATAGAATCTTAAAGCAAGTATTGGGAAGTCAGGCTCTGCTACAGATTAACAACTGGAATTGACATGCTGTGTTTCCATATCAACTCTTTAATATCATTTAATGATCAGTTTAGTTCCTACTGTTTGGTTAAGTTTGGCATCATTCCTACTTTTGCTAACATTTCCTTTGGTGCATCATTTCACATTAAATATCTCTCTTTAAAAAGGAGGTTTCTCTAGGGGGACACATTTCAGTATAGATGCCTGCTTTCCTCTTTTCAGAGTGATTATTGAACAGTAATATCCAAGACTTTGTGTTTATTATTTTTATTTTGTATTTGGAAAAATAATGGACTGAGAAATATACAGTTGTAAGGGCTTCATTTTCATCTTGCTGCTTCCCATCAAATGCTCGAAGCCTTTATTTTAGTGACTATATTGAAAATTGAAATGCCATTCTTCAGATTTCAAGGACCTCACTATTAGACCAAGATCCTGAGCTTTGTTGCTGGCATATGTTATGGTCTGAGACATTTAGAAACTAGACCTCTGCTGAGGACCAACTGTGCCTGCTTCACAACCTGATATAATGGATTAATAACTCTTTTTCCTCACTCCGGTTTTACTGAGTGCAGAGATTTTTCTTGCCAGATGTACATGCAGTAGCAAAAACTAAAGCGTCTCTCTCAGCTAATGAGCTTCAAAATATAAAAATTTGAGACAGTCACTATGGAAACTATTGAATATGGTGACCTACCAGTGTTGAATGAATATGAGGTGACAATTCCTCCTTGAAGGCTGATCTTTACAAATGAGAGATGGTGAGATTGTATGAGAGCCACTCCAACTATTTCTACCTCAGTTTCCATCATTGCAAAGGCATACTCATCTAATTCACAGTTATATCATCAGAATTAATGAGAAATCTGAGTTATATTAAATTTTTCAGATATAGGCATTACATAAATAGATAGTGCTTATTAAATGGGAAAAGCTCAAGAAAGAGAGGCTAAACTCGATACATAAAATGTGGTCTCAAATGTGAGTAATTGACCAGAAATCAAATCTGGAGCCAATTACTGGACATCCAGTCTATGTCATTTGAGAAAAATTGTACAGAACATCCTCTCCTCATTTTCAACATTTGCTTATTACATGAAGTAGATAATTTAACACCAAATAAGGACTTAGTTATATTCCCTTCATGTATCATGTAGACTGCTAAAAAAATTCATATTAAATTGGTAGTGAAAATCTTTCCTCAAATGACGATAATTGGATCTCAGCTTCAAAGAATACCATTCAGTTGCAAAGAAATGACCAGAGGAAATATAAAGGCTCTGTGATCAGTACACAGTATTTTATATCTTCTTAAATATTATATCAAGTACATTACACAAAGGGAGAAAACATTGATCCAAAACATATAAACGTCATTTAGCTTTAAAACGTCACTTGTTGTTTGTATTTCTATTTTTATTCATGCTATAAAGTCTCCATACAGCTGATAAGAATCCTAGTTAATTTTTTATTAACTGTCTACTGAATATACAGTACTCTTCTAAGATATTGTGATTGGGGTAGAAAAACAATAAGGACAAAAGCCATCTGGATCCTGTATCATAATCTGTATGAAAATTGTTAGTCTTACGTAAGAATACCTCCATCTTAAGCATTTGTGTTTTTAGCAAAAATATTGAGCCTTTTGAGTGTCTTCTATGAACTGTGATCTAAATAAAACTGTATTTAATATGCCAAAGAAATAGACTCAAATAGATGTGGACTCACATCTTCAAACTTTGTCACTGGTATTTTGGTAGGCAAACTATTAATGTAGCAATTTGTTTATAACATTGTAATCTGTTTAATGATGGAAATCTTTATCAAGTTGAGAGCTGTTAAGCTCTGAGAAATGTTTTACTGGAATTATATCTAAGAGAAGCTATATGAATTTTCCTTCAAAGAGAAAGAAAGTAAACATCACTTATCTGGGAAACAAGTTGAAGGTAAATTATAACATGATAAGATATACATAAAGAATTCAAAACAAATCAGGATAATACATGATCCCCAATAGAACTGTACATTTTTTGGTTAGGTGTGATTCTGAAAACTGTTGTCTAAATGACTCATACTGGATTTGAGTGATTTCCTCCATAACTCCTTCATGACCACTAAGAAGTCTTGTAGACGCCAAGGGAATATAAATTAAGTGGGTTCACAAATTCCATTAAGATCTGCATGTTATCCAACATGATTGGTATTTCCATACAAATAATTACTTGGTATAAGCTATAGACAGGTAAGCCTGGCATGCTGCAGTCCATGAGGTTGCAAGGAACATGACTCGACTTAGCAACTAAACAATGAACAACATAAATTGTGAAAGGAAAAAAAGGAACAAAATTAACATATTATTCAATAAAATCTCCACATGGTTTTGGGGAAAAATACAATCTTTAGAAATTTATTTATAGCTAAACATTTTACAAATTTATTTTTATCCAAATATATGTTTATTCCTGAATTAACTCTGCATGTGCCCCTATACACTAACACACAGATATAAGCACACAAACACACACACACATACACACCCCAAACATTTTATATTATTCTAAATATATGCCAGGAATTATGCTAGATATTTTACATATATATATATTCACTGCACTTTTACGTCTAGATATGTATCTTAGTCTGTTTAGGCTGCTTTATACCATACTAAAGCACCACAGACAGGTAGTTTATAAACAGACATTTATTTCTCCCAGTTTGGAAGGTTGGAAGTCCAAGATCATTGTGCGTGGTTACATTCTGGTCAAGGCCCTCTCCTGAGCTGGAGACTGCCTACTTCTGTGTTCTTATGTATTGGAAGGAGCTTGGGAGCTCTCTGAGGACTCTTAGAGAACACTAATCGCCTTCATGATGGCTCGACCCTCGTGACTTAATTAACTCCCAAAGCAGCACCTCCTATTACCATCCCCTTTAGGGTTAGGATGCAACATACAAATCTTGTAAGGACACAATCAGACCATAGTAAAGGGTAAAATATTGATGTAATGTTTCCAATTAATATTGGCAAAATTTAAGTATAATGACTAAATAGTTAAGAGTTTAAGGATGAAGGTACTAAAATACAGAGTGGCTAGCAAAATTTTTACATGTAAAATGTTTAAAAACCCTTTAGGAATGAAGTAAATATAACCACGAGATCTTAAGGAATATTATCTCAGAATGGAAAGTAAAAGTAATGCAACATATCAAACTGCTCATTCTATTTAAATATCAGACCCTCCTTTGAACCTTGGAAGTGTAACTTTGCCCCTTAAATTAAAACGTAGCATTGGTTTTATTTATTGTTTCTTCAGTGTAAACATGTTCATCATTAAATGGAATTTCTAAGTTTTTTCCTCCAAAAGCCACTTTCAGGATTTGTTTCCTTCAGCAAAGCAGTATCTTGATATAGAAGGGATCATGTACATTCAGGTGACCCTCCAGGCTATTGTATTTTAAAAGATATTGTATTTAAAAAGGTTTTTTTTGTTTGTTTTGTTCTTAAAAAAAATTCTTATTGGAGTATAGTTGATTTACAAAATGCGTTAGTATCAAGTGTACAGCAAAGTGAATTAGTTATGCATATGCATGCTAGTTAGGGCTTCCCAGGTGGTGCTAGTGGTTAAAAAAATCCACCTGCCAATGCAGGAGAGGTTAGAGTCACGGGTTCCATTCATGGGCCAGGAGGATCCCCTGGAGAAGGACATGGACAACCCACTCCAGTACTCTTACCTGGAAAATTCCATGGACAGAGGAAATCCACGGGTGGATTACAGTCCATAAGGTCGCCGAGAGTCAGACATGACTGAAGCAAATTGACACACACATACATACTAGTGGTTCAGATGGTAAAAATTCTGCTTGCAATTCAGGAAACTTGAGTTTCATCCCTGGGTCTGGAAGATGCCTGAAGAAGGGCATGGTTACCCACTGCAGTATTCTTGTGTTGAGAATTCCATGAACACGGGAGCCTGGCAGGCTATACTCCGTGGGGTCGCAAAGAGTTAGACACAGCTAAGGGATCAATACTTTCACTTTTCACTTTCATGCATACACATTCAATTTTTCTTAGATTCTTTTACCATATAGGCCATTACAGAGTATTGAGTAGAGTTCCCTATGCTATACAGTAGGTCGTTATTAGTTATCTAGTTTATATAGATTAATAGTAGTGAGTATACATCAATCTCAATCTCTCAGTTTATCCCTTCCACTTTCCTTACCCCTAGGTGGTTTTAAGCTTCTGTTCTACATCTGTAACTCTATTTCTGTTTTGTAGATAAGTTAATTTATACCCATTTTTAGACTTCGCATAGAAGTAATATCATATATTTGTCTATCTTTTTTTTTTTGAACAAATGACTACAATGTAATCATACAGAAATAATGAAGTTAATGTACTCTATATTGTAGAATTTTGGTAGAATATGCAATAGCTAAAGTCAAAGGAAGATAGAGATGTAAAAATTATTTTACATGTCTTAATTTATACATCAGCATTTCAAAAATGTCATATCCCAAAATGGTAATGTATAGATTTATTTTGGTTTTATATATGCATACATCTAAATGTGCTAAGCTTGAGTTAAAAGTCCTCTTCTGTTTACTGCAGCTGCCTTATTCCTCTCTTTAGGAAATAGTATTTTAAGAAGAATATAGAATTATTGCTTAATATTTATTTCTGCTTGAAAGCTCATTTAAATATATAGTTATATATATTTGATGTATATTTATGTATATGTGTTATACTTACTTATTTCCAAATATATTTTCTAACAACCGCAATAATTTGGAATATATCAGATAATATAAAAACTCAAAAGTAGTTATATCTCACCACAATGACTTGTCTTTTTTTTCTTCTTATATGAAGAAGTTACAGAGAAGCCTGTTTTCTTAGACATGTTTCTTTTTGACTTATACTCACTTGTAGTGAGAAGTAATGTAAATTTCTTTATTTAGAATCTTGACCTTGGGGGGAAGTATATTTCAAAGTCAAAGTTTTTGTAGGGGTGAGTAGCTCAAATTTTAGATAAATAATTCCAGAGATCATTTCTTCCAACTTTTTTTTTTTTTCCAGTTAGGGGGAATTACAATGCAATTTCAAATTCAAGTCTTTGACCCTGATCTACTAGAACATAAATATACCCAATACAATTATATCAGCATCCAAAGAACATTTTTTATTTCCTTGGAGGTGCTTCTTTTCATTGCTTCCAAGGAATAGACAGACTTAGTGAGTGGAAGACCATTTATGTGAGAGAATAATAGCTAACACGGGAATTTTCTAGGTGGCTCAGTGATAAGGAATCTGTCTACCAAGCAGAAGATGTGGGTCTGATCCGTGGGTTGGGAAGATCCCCTGGAGGAGGAAATGGCAATCAACTCCAGTATTCTTGCCTGGAAAATCCTATGAATAGAGGAGTCTGGTGGGCGACAGTCTATGAGGTAGCAAAGACTTGGACACAGCTTAGTGACCAAACAGCAACCATAATGGCTATCAAGCCAGGTTTTTCCCCAACTGCTATAGGAAGTTGATGGTAATGTGAAACAAGCATTTCAGAATCTGGAAAATAATAGATGTATGTATGCTGCTGCTAAGTTGCTTGTCATGTCTGACTTTGTGCGACTACATAGACGGCAGCCCACCAAGCTCCCCCGTCCCTGGGATTCTCCAGGCAAGAACACTGGAGTGGGTTGCCATTTCCTTCTCCAATGCATGAAAGTGAAAAGTGTAAGTGAACTCGTTCAGTCGTGTCCGACTCTTTGTGACTCCATGGACTGCAGCCTATCAGGCTCCTCCATCCATGGGATTTTCCAGGCAAGAGTACTGAAGTGGGGTGCCGTTGCCTTCTCTGAGATGTATGTATGTGTTACTAAATTACTTTTCTGTACACAGTCTGAGCCACCAGGGAATCCCTTGAAGCTAATGCAACATTGTAAATAATTTTTATACAGTCAAAAAGAAAAAAACAACAACAACAACAACCCATTAATAAGGGACCAGTGAGAAGAATAATAAATATTAGCAAATTAATGTGTATTGCAAGTCATTGTTAAATTATGAATTATATTTTATATGTGGATATTAAGACCCTTGAACATCAAACATAATTTATTTTATAAGACATAAGCCTACTGTTTATCCCTTGAGATTATAATCAAAACACTCAGCAGTCATATGAGAAAAAAGAGATTTTCTGAGACCATAATTCCCTCTCACCCTTTTTTAGAGTGCTTAACTAAGTAGAAATTCCAGTTATAATTGAGCAGATTACTTATCTGTGAGCTACTGTACCTATTCATTTGGAGAGCAAAATCAGTAGGCTCTTTAGGTACAACCAGATCCGTGATGACTTTTCTTATGCATGGTTTTACTTAACCAAGATTGTTTTTAGGAAAGTAAGCCCCAAACTTAGCTTTCAGTGGAATCTGACTTATAAGAATGGATCAGTATTTTGGAAATGTCATGTTCTTATTTTAATGAGTTTGTAATTAAGCCAACACAGGTTATTTTCTTTACAGAATCCCACCCACAAGGATTCTATTGATTTACTGTTTCATTATATGAAATAACATGTCAGGGTGAAGGTGAAGCAGAAAACAAATTATAATCTAATCTAAGATGTAGATCTATATTGGAGTGAGACTGCTGACCTGTGAAATACATTCAAGAAGTATTTACAAAATCATTCCTATTGTCAAAATGATGAAAAGAGATCTTCTCTCATGTCGCAGTCGGGAGGGCAAAGTCAGGAAGTTTCTAAAGGTACTTTTGAACTTAAAATACGAAAATAATTTGCACATATTTGTAATAATGAGAGATATGGATGTTTTGATTGTAGAAGGAATAATTTAATAACCCTTAACATGTCTTTATGTATAGAAAAAATAGGTTTGGGTAGAACAATCTTACAAGGAGAGCAACTACTAAAATTAAATGCAAACATGTTGAAGACTATAGTTTAAATTTGTATGCATTTTCAGATGTCACTGTTGTCACTAAAATTATTTCCAGACTGTTATGCTGCCATGAACCTTGCTCGCAATGCAAACTTCCTCAAGAAAGGATTCTTCATCTTTATGAAATGAAATAATATTTATCTATAGTCAAGGTCTTTACAACTGCAAAGCAAGAAATTAGTTATCAAAGCCCAAGCTGGAATCAAGGTTTCTGGGAGAAATATCAATAAACTCAGATATGCAGATGACACCACCTCTAAGGCAGAAAGTGAAGAGGAACTGAAGAGCCTCTTGATGAAAGTAAAAGAGGGGAGTGAAAAAGCTGACTTAAAACTCAACATTCAAAAAGCTAAGATCATGGCATCGAGCCCAATCACTTCATGGAAACAGTGACAGAAAATTTTATTTTCATGGACTCCAAAATCACTGCAGAGGGTGCCTGCAGCCATGAAATTAAAAGATGCTTGCTCCTTGGAAGAAAATCTATGACCAACCTAGACAGCATATTATAAAGCAGAGACATTACTTTGCTGACAAAGGTCCATCCAATCAAAGTTATGGTCTTCACAATATTCATGTATGGATGTGAGAGCTGGACTATAAAGAAAGCTGACACCGAATAACTGATGCTTTTGAACTGTGGTGTTGGAGAAGACTCTTGAGAGTCCCTTGGCCTGCAAGGAGATCCAACCAGTCCATCCTAAAGGAAATCTGTCCTGAATATTCATTGGAAGGACTGATGCTGAAGCTGAAGCTCCAATACTTTGGCCACTTGATGGGAAGAACTAACTCATTTGAAAAGACCCTGATGGTGGGAAAAATTGAAGACAGGCGGAGAAGGGGATAACAGAGGATGAGATAGTTGGATGACATCACCATCTCAATGGACATGAGTTTGAAAAACCTCTGGGAGTTGGTGATGGACAGGGAAGCCTGGTGTGCTACAGTCCATGGGGCTGCAAAGAGTTGGACACAACGGAACTGAACTGATTCTTTTATATCTAGTCAACACTAGATATAAAATATCTAGATATATAAAATATCTAGATATAAAATTATGTAGTCAATACTTCTGAGTATTACTTTACATCAAGGTATATATAATTCCTGATAGAAATTAGAATAAAGAAATAATAAAAATAGTCCCTACTGTATAGAAGTTCATAAAAGTTAACAATTTAAATATAATTAAAAACACAGAAAAGCAACAAGCTTAGGAGTCAAGAAAACTAGATTCTAGCATAAGCATTGTGATTAAACAATTCTAAAAACACTGATCATTTTTCTCATTTACAAATTAGTGGTTTAAAGGGCTATTTATATGATTTTGAACTTAGAATATCCTATAATTCTAGGATATAATACCTACATTATAAAATTACATTTGTTGAAATAATGTTTGAAAGTAAACTTCCATCTAATAATTGGTATTTTAGTAGACTGACAAATGCATTTTACATTTCAAAATGAATCACTGATGTTATTTCTACTTCATTTAAAACTGCTTTAATCAGATATATGTGAACACATTCTCAAGTTCTTATTTCTGAAACAAGATCTGGGATCCATCCACAAATGTATACTACTCCAAGAAGGTTCATTCTTGTCTTTAGTTGTTTGTATTTGAATTGGAACTCTGATCAATGTAGAACATATGTATTAAAGATATCTTCATAGAAAGAAAGAAGAAAAGAAAAAGGAGGGAGAAACAAAGAAGTAATGAAATCACAAATTTTGTGTAAGTTTCAACAGTTTAAAAAATATAGAGATTGCAAAAGAGATAAAATGCTATTTTTTGACATTACTGAAATTTAAGATTTAGCCTATACTAAATAGTTTTCATGATAAATCAAATTACAAAATCTTATTTGCGATCTTCCAAGGAGATTGTAAGAAAATAAGGGAGATATAGCATACTTATAACTGAGATGGTAGAGTCTCATTTGAATTTTTAGAAAAAGCACTTGTATCAGGATATATTTACATCAAGTATAATTTTGAAAGATTGCTTATAGTAGATATTTTGATAAGATATCATGAGAATTCCATTTCAGTTTTATGTCTCATTAATGCAAAGAAGTGCCAAAGAGAAACCAATTATTATTGATTTGTCCTCTTGTGGAATGTTGATTATAAACTTAGTCTCAGATTAAAAACACAGAAAGAATATTATTAGTTTTGGGTAATCTGATATCTCATATGTTCACCACAGATAATTTTCATCCATGGGTTAAATCAGCTTCATCACAGAGAATGTTAAACACGTAAATTAGTATGTCTTATAAAGATAATGTGTAGTTAAAAACCTAGTTTGAAAATCATTTTTCTTTAAAAAAAAAAAGATATTCTATTTGACACAACTTTAAAATAGAAACTTGATTTCCCTTAGTTTGAAACCATTTATTTTAATAAGGTATATCATTTACTAAGAACCTTCTAAGTGCAAAAAATAGTCATTCATTCATTCATTAGCTCATTCAAAAATAATTATTTAGTACCTATTCTGTGCTAGTTACTGTCCCAAGTAGTAAATGAAACAGTATTCTAGTTCAAGGAGAGCATATTTTAATGGGAGAAAATTAATAGTAAGTGAATAATAAATTCATATTGACTATATAAGTTTAAGTTTTATGTTGAAGAAGGAAACAGGATATAGGAAAGATGGGCATGAGGAGGGATGCTACTTTAGATGAGGACAGCATCTTGGCTTGGGCTGTCACAACAAATTAACATAGACAGGGGGTGCTTAAACAGAAAATGTCTCTTTATCACAATTCTGGGGTGGGAAGTTTAAGATCAAGGTGCCAGTAGATGTGGTTCTTGGTGAGGGACAATTCCTGGCATGGAGATGGCCATTTCTTGTTATGTCCTTATGAGGCAAATGGAGAGCATGCTGCTGCTGCTGCTAAGTTGCTTCAGTCATGTCTGACTCTGTGTGATCCCATAGACAGGAGCTCACCAGGCTCCTCTGTCCCTGAGATTCTCCAGACAAGAATACTGGAGTGGGTTGCCATTTCCTTTTCTGCTTCCTCTTCATACTAGGACATTAATCCTATCATGGGACTCTACCTTCATGATCTAATTACTTCTCAAAGGCCCCACTTCCAAATATTATCACCATAAACCTCCCACATATGAGTTTTGGAGGGACATAAACTTTCAGTCCATAGCAGACTGCCAAACAATGTATGATGGAATTACATTTGTGCAGATATATGAAAAAAATTAGAGAGTTAGACCTATAGCTAACTGGGAAAAATTATTCTGGAAAACAATCCTAAAGAATGATGCATTCAGCACATGAGAGCCATAGGAACAAAGTCAATGAATACTGAATGGAGCAGGGGAGATTTATGGAGGGTAGTGTAGACAGGTAGTAAGTTTACAACATGTCTAAGTTTTTGTAAGCCAGGGAAAAGCCTTTGAGAAATAAGAGTTGAATTTTGATTACATATTTAACTTTAGGAAAGATAACTTTAAAGACTATGAATTGTGAGATTTGAATAGATTATACAATGTTGTCTCCAAGGTTTTGGTTGTGAAGCAACTGGTCAAATGCAGTTACCATATATGAGGCTGAGAGGGTTAGTGTATGTGTGTGTGCTAAATTGCTTCAATGGTGTTCGCCTCTTTGCACCTCTATGGACTGTAGCCTGAATGGACCGTAGATCCTAGGGGATCTTCCCTGGGAGGATAAGAAGGGAAGCTAATTGGGAAAGGCACTGAATTCAGTTTTGTAAATGTTGTTTTGAGGTATTAATTAGAGATCCAAGTGGAAATTTCAAGAAAGTAGTTGCACATAAGAACCTTGAGTTTAGAATAAGGTCAGGAATAAAGGGTATGCCAAAGGATAAAGCCTCACAAAAATTATTAATGAAAATATTATTCTTCCTAATACATAGACGAAAAACTTAAGGGCTACATAGGATGATTTATTTTCTAAGTCCACCTAACTTGTAAATAATAGAATTCTAAGCTGATGCAGCTCTGTTTGATGGCATACAAAATGGGCTTTCTTTTCGAATGTTTAGTTACAGAGATTAAATATTCAAAATAATAAACCAATTCCAACATAATGTTGAAAATAATTAATTCCTTAGTCATTCAATCTTTTTCTTTGTGACAGATCTGGCCCAAAGAAACTTGAATTCATTCATTTAGTCAATAAGAGTAAAAATTGAGAAACACTATATGCAGACATTAATCTAGATGGTAATAGTCCCAAGGTGTATAAAACAGATTATATGTCTTCCTTCGTGAAACATGTTTTATAAATACATAACTAATAGTATATACTTTTAAGTTAAATGCTTTAATATCATGAAGAAAATAAATGAGGGTAAGCAGTCAGGGAAAAATCTCTCCTTGAGCATCTGACTAAGTATTGAGAACAGTAAACATTTCTAGATCTAGAAGTGAAAATGAGAGAGTGGTTGAGGATGAGTATAAGCAAGATATTGCAGAAGTTGGGAATGGTCTGGAAGGAGGAAGGAGGACTTCTCAAGCAGATGGAAGAGCAAATGAAAAGTTCTTGAAATAGGAGTAGCTTTGTCAGCTAAAATTCACATTTGTTTCCTGCTAATGTTTTTAAATTGAGGTATAGTTACTTCCCAGTGTTGGGCCAGTGTCTATTATACAATGATGTGAATCAGCTGTATGTATAAATATATCCCCTGCCTCTTGGGCCTCCCTCCACCCCACTCTCCATCCCACCCGTCTAGAGCCTTAAGCCCTAGAGCCTTGAGCTGAGCCCCCTGTGTAATAGACCGTATTCCCACTAGCTGTTTTTAACGTGGCTGTGTACATATGTCAGTCCGAATCTCAACGTTCATCTTCCCCTCTTCTCCATTCCCATGTCCACATACCCATCCTCTACAACTGCATGCCTCTTCCTACTCTGCAAATAGATTCATCTGTACCATTTTCTAAATTCCACATGTATGCATTAATATATGGCATTTATTTTTCTGACTTCATTCCGTACGATAGACTTTAAATGCCCACTGACAGATGAATGGACAGTGATATGGACAAAATAGAATATTAGTCAACTATTTGCTACTAAATGTATATTTTTTAAGATCAGCACCATTCATCGCTTTCTGATCTATAGATTTTTTATGAAGGTTGTCTTTGATTGATTCACAAATTTCCACACTAAATCACACATGTACACATCTAAGAAATATTACCACAACTTGCAATCTTTAAAGGCATGATATTAATCTTTATTCCAGCAGGGTGAAGTGGTTGGAAATACTGAGATTTCAAGATCAGTATAAGTCATGAAAATCAGAAAACTGATAAAGCTCAACAGAAGAAAGAAACCTGAATCTTACCTCCTACTGTGTTGTATTAGGAGATAAAATGTTTTTGTGCCATATATAATCTTGGGTCAAAATGCGCTTCTTTGAAAAGATTGTGATATGTCACATTGCTCTCTGTGGAATCCCTCTGGGGAATGAGGGCAATGGAATTTTTCTAGTTCTCAGCAGCCAGACAGATGTTTGTCTTTTCTGGATTACATTAGGTACCAAAGAATGCCACAAACTTCTAGGAGAAAGAGCACTGCACTGCAAATCTTTCCATTAACTTTAGGATGCTAATCTAAATTTCTCTGCCACACAGATAGATATGGATCCAGAATCTATGCCTCTGACTACAGTGCCAATTAAAAAGGAGAGTTTGAAAAAAAAATTATAAAATAAATTGATATTGGTGGATAAAGGCATCAATATGTACAAGAAGGCACCTGACAAATCTATGGAAAATACATATATTCTGAGTCATACAGAAGAAAACGACAAAGGAAGACATCCATTATTTTAGATATTAATGTAAATAAATATGCTCAAATTGTTGTTACAGTCCATGTTGTCAATAATTTTAAAATGACCTTGGCAAATTTTCCTCAGGTCAGAATATGATTAAATATTTCAAGTTTTATACAGAGAAGAATTAGAAATGAACTTCAAGAAACCCAAATAAATGAAATCAACACAAACAGAGAACATTCCAATTAACAATGCATGTGCTCACTTTATCTCACTGTTTCACATTAACACTGGTAACCCATTAGTCTCAATTTAAGATTCAAAAGCATAAGCAATCTTCCAGATTTGAGAAAATAATAAATGATAGATCCAAGATGCTAGATCAGATCCTAACAAAGAAGAGCTCTATATTTCATAATTTCTCCTAAATGGAAGAAAATCGTTCTTTGTTAATTGCACTCACCATGCCATTTCACCATGGTCTTTCTTTCTTTTCATGTTTATTGAGCAGGGGGAGAATGAAAATAAGCATCATAATGTTTAATTACAGTTATCTGTTACTTCCATGATTTTTCACATAACATAGACATTAAAGTATAATTTTTAATAATTTGGGTTGTATATAGGTCAATATTTTTTCCAGTTAATCATAAAAATACTGAAATGATTGATGATGCTTTTCTTGAAGAAACTATTCTTATAGCCACATTAAGAATGCCAAGGTCCTGCTCAAACATAATAACATTTCAAAGTTAAATAAATCTCAACATTTATGGAAAAGGCAATTTCTTAGAAAAATACCTACAATTGTACAGAAAAGCATACACGAACTAGTAGAGGAACCAAATATATCTTAAATTTGAATTGGACTTTTTCACAAGCTTTCCGATGGGGAAATGCAAAACAAAATCCAAAAATCTGGGAAATGAAGAACAAGTCCGAGAAAATGATTTATTTCCTATGGAAACAAATTTTCTATAAAGATTTTATACCAAATCACATGTGGTAATGGAATAGGGGCGGGGGTGTTATTACACTCTATCTCATTTTTTCCAAGGAAAAAGAAACACAAAACTTACCCAGGTTCTCCTTTATAAAAAGTGGAAATTAAAAAAAGAAGAGAGCTGATTGCACTTCATGGACAGGTGGAATATGAGGTGTTTTAATAGAACTGACAAAAACTGATTGCTTTTCTAGATTAGAGTAGGCTGAGTAGAAATTCTGCATAGTAAGAGCAATTCATATTCAAGTGTAACTTCTGTTAAAATTTAAGAGGAAAAAAGTTTATTAGTAATTACATATCTATGGTAATTTTTCTTAGATACATACATAGCATTAATTTTTTTCCATTAACATAAACGTGATGTTACATCTTTTGAACTTTGCTACTTATGAACATATAAGGGTGAATTATTTTTTCCCTGTGACAATACAGCTTATAACCATATTTAACATTGCATTGTCCTACTGTACCGGTTCGATTGCCAAGTATTTTCTGGATTAGGTTATCGAAAGCTTTTCAATCACACTTGTAATTTTTTATTTTGATTTCTTCACAGTCAACCTATTTAAAATTCAAGAGAGTAATAGTGATATCAGCCAGCTTTCTAAGACTATGTCTACCCTGGCTTCAAATGGTTTTCTCACAATCCAGACATTCTTTCCTTCAGGAGGCATATGACTAATGGCCTATATGATGTTAGTGAATTCTCCTGGGCCGGGATTAGACACATGAATTCTTAACTTTCTCACCTTGGTAAATCCAGAAAAGAATAACCTATACATTACCTAAAAGAATTAAACTGAAAATTTTCTTCCTTATTCTAGCTTCCACCTTACTTTAGCCTTTAAGACAAAGCCAGCTCTTAACTGGTCCACCTTCCTGCCAGCTGTAAGCAGAGACTTCTGGGTAATCATTTTATGCCTTTGTAAAACCAGGTCAGAGGATGGGTGTCTAATTATTATATAAGCTCAATTACTTTATTTTCCTTATTGAGACAGAAGGTACCTAATACAAGAAAAAAAAATATTGATCTATATACAATTTTCCTTGATTTTTTTTTCTTTTTATACTTTAAAATAGAATATACTCAATAGCTGACTCTAAATATGGCATTAATTTATTTCCTTTTGACCCAAGTGAAAGTAAACATAATAAAAATATATGATAAATCATGAGTAAATTGCTTGCCAGTTTTGAATTTTTTTCCATTTTCCTTCCTCAAGCTGAAGTAAACACAGACATCACACAGAAGAGAACTTCTAATCTATCTGTGATCAAGGGCTATTTCTTATATGCTTGTTTGCTTTTTTAATTTCCTCCTGATTATAGACCAGACCTATACTTGTGTAAATAAAAAAAACAAAAACAAGCAAACAAAAGGCTTAGATTTTGCTTTTATGCCAAAATAATTCTAGACATTTCTAAATATTATCTCTCACAATCTGTACTAATCACATGGCAGATCAGTAAGAGTTTGCAAACTAGAATGAGATCATGGACCATACTGTTAATTCATTGTCAGAGAGTATTGCAATGATTTGTTCTTTTGCTTCTCCCTCCTACAGGATGATGGTTATCTTAGAGCTAGTTAGGGAGGTATTATGTCTTATTTATTGCATCCACAATAATAGAAAAATGCTTGGAACATAGTAGGTAATTAGGAAATATTAGTTCATTACATGTATGAGTTAAATACTCAAAGTCCTTTCAAAATACTCAAGAATCTTGGGCTTCCCAAACTTGGGAAAGTCAGAAAAGTAGAATCAAATAACACGATATTAAAAAACAAGAATAAAACATACTTACTCCCTTATCCCAAATTCCATATACCTCAAGAGCACTTGATTAGTACTTGATTAGAGCAATTCAGCTCTGAAAGTGCATTTGTAGATACAGTGAGTCAACCCAGGCTATGAAATCAGAAAGGCATGGAATTGACCAAACATAGACTGGTTCTTGTAAATAGTTGCATGAGGATTGCCATTGCAAAATATGAGAGATGGAGTAAGTAGGAGAAATTTATTTTCTTTCAGTACTGGAGGCTGGATATCCAAGATCAAGGTGCTGGCTGGTTTTTGTTTTCCCTAGGTCCTCTTTCCTTGGCTCACATCTGACTCCCTTCTTCCGTGTCCTCATGTGGCCTTTTTCTCTTTGTGCACACACCTACAGTGCTGCTTCTTCTTCTTAAAAGGACACCAGTCCTATTGGCTTAGAGTCCTAACTTTATGACCTTATTTAATCTTATCTGTCTCCTGAAAGGGGCTTCCCAGGTGACTCAGGTAAAAAAAAAATCATCCTGCCAATGCAGGAGATGTGGGTTCGATCCCTTGGTTGGGAAGATCCCCTGGAGTAGAAAATGGCAACCCACTCTAGGATTCTTGCTGGGCAATCCCATGGGCAGAAGAGTATGGTTGTCTGCAGTCCATGGGGTCACAAAGAGTCAGACACAGCTGAGTGACTAAACAACAAGAACAATCTCTGTACAGGTCCTGATTCCAAATATCAGAGGTTAGGTCTTCAATATATTAATTTTGGGGTGGGGGCACCATTCAGTCCATACTATCTTGACACATTATTGTGCAAAGTTAGAAATAATCTACTTTAATCTACAAGAATCGAGTTTGACTACATTCACCTCATAATGAACTCTCATTAAGTTATCATTATTAACAATGAAATTTTTTGTTACAATATGTGGGTTGTTCACCAATGGCAAAATCATGTTCTATGAATTTTCAAATTCCCTTAAAAGCAATACCCAATTAAATGAATGCTTTAACAAGGAGAAAACAAGGGTCACTTTTAAAAAAGAAGAAATATGGTGACTGCAAGGCTACATGAGTACTGTGATCCATTACAAATGCACATGGATAATAATAATAATAATATAATCATAATAAAAGCACTGGTTTAAACTGACAGACTTTGGAAGGGGAAAATGATGATCTAGGTCATCTGATCTCACAGTTAATAACATTGACATCTTAACCTTCCCTTTGCCTAATGCATTAGCAATCCCCACCAGGGATTTCATTTTCACTAAAGTTTTTTTTTTTTTTTTTCCACAGAAACCATGATGATTACTAATCAACAATCATATTTTAATAGTGTCTTTATAGTAGTTTTCTGATGCAGCATGAATAATTGCCTACCATCTGTATCACTTGACTTTCATAACAACCCTCAGCTATTGAACTGAAAACTAAATGTGCTAATCTATTCACTGCACTGAGTTCATGCATGAAGTGCAAGAGTGCCGGAGAAGTTACCCATTTCTTTGTGTATGTGTGCTCAGTCGTTTAGTCATGTCTGACTCTTTGCAATCCCACAGGCTGTAGTTAACCAGACTCCTTTGTCCATGGGATTTTCCTGGCAAGAATACTGGAGTGGGTTGCCATTTCCTCTTCCAGGCAATCTGCTCAACCCAGGGACTGAACCCTCATTTCCTCTGTCTCCTGCATTGCAGGTGGATTCTTTACACTAATCCACCAAGGAATCCCTATTCTTACATAGCCTTTAACTCTTTTTCCTTCTGTTCTCTATTAAAGATTTTCAGAATGTCAATTCCACCACCAGCTACCTACATAAAAGGTGAGAATCTAGGCTCTAGCTGATCCCATTTGTGGACACTCGATATCAACTAGTTCTTAACTCATAAACAGAAGTAAAATTATTGGTTAGTCCCAAACTTTGGTCTGGAATAAATGTGTTTGAATCTCTCTGGATAATTTGTATTTCTTCACTCAAAACAGGAGAGTAATTATACAGGTTGAGAACTAAGGCCAAGTATTATAGCAAAAGGGTGAGTGAGCATTGAAAAATTACTTACCTATCTATAGGGGCGCTTCTTCAATTCTGAGCTATACGTTTTTCTGTATTATGAGTACTAACTTGATATAACTTTCAGATGATAGCTGTGATTTTCTCAAAAATTGTTGATTTTTACAATTTGAAATAATAAAAACTGCCTCTTTCCTGAGTACATGTTTTGGTGCAGCTATAGAGTCCTCAGAAAGCAGGGAGATGATCTTCAGAGTAAACAGTGTTTATGGATCTGAAAAAAGTCTTTGAACTGTAAACTATAAAAAATAGGCAGAGTGAAGTTAGTCAGAAAGAGAAAGATAAATATCTTATTCTAACACATCCACTCAGAATCTAGAAGAATGATACTGAAGAATTTATTTACAGGGCAGCAAGGGAGAAACCGATATAGAGAACAGACTTATGGACATGGGGAGAGAGGAGGAGAGGGTGAGATGTATGGAAAGAGTAACATGGAACCTTACATTACCATATGTAAAATAGACAGCCAAAGGGAATTTTCTGTATGGCTCAAGCTCAAACTCAAACAGAAGCTCTGTATCAACCTAGAAGGGTGGGTTGGGGAGGGAGATGGGAGGAAGCTTCAAAAGGGAGGGGGATATATGTATACCTACAGCTGATTCATGTTGAGGATTGATGGAAAACAACAAAATTCTGTAAAGTAATTATCCTTCAACAAAAAATAAAAAAAAAATTCAAAAAGCACTATGCACACAGATACACACAGACACACACACATACACAATAGGTATTATGGTCTAGTGATGGAAGCATGAAGTGCAGGGCTTCACCTAGCGGATCTGGCACACAGAATCTGTTGAAGGCTAAACCAAAGGGCAGAATCAAGTAGAATATTTGGCATGGTGGGCTAATAAGAGCAAACTGCCTTATGCAGCATGTCTTCTGGGAACTTTTGTTTCCTCACTTTGCAGTTTCATCCTCTCTCTGCTTACTCCTCCCTGCTCCCTACCCTTCACTTCAATAAAGAAGCATTTCCCCATACGAGTTTCATTCAGTGATTCAGTGTTTTTGGAGTCAATCAGGCTAAAATTATATCTCTGTCTGTAACTGTGTGGGTGACACTGGTGAGTATTTATTGTTGTTACTGCTCTTTCAAAGTTTATTTCTTAACTAGGAAAATGTTGATAATTATAACTCCTTCATATAATGATAAATAAGATGAAACAGGTTACTATATATGTACTTATGGGCATCCCTGAGAGCTCAGTTTGTAAAGGATCCACCTGCAATGAAGGAGACCCTGATTTGATTCCTGGGTTGGGAAGATCCTCTGGAGAATACATAGGCTGGCTACCCACTCCAGTATTCTTGGGCTTCGCTTGTGGCTCAGTTGGTAAAAAATCCGCCAGCAATGCGGGAGATCTGGATATGACCCCTGGGTTGGGGAGATCCCCAGGAGAAGGGAAAGGCTATCCAGATGACCATTATAGCTACTACAGGCGGAAATTGCTTAGAAGAAATGGAGTAGCCATCATGGTCAACAAAAGACTCCGAAATGCAGTACTCAGATGCAATCTCAAAAACAACAGAATGATCTCTGTTTGTTTCCAAGGCAACCATTCAATATGATAGTAATCTAAGTCTATGCCCCAAGCAGTAATGCTGAAGAAGCTGAAGTTGAACGGTTCTATGAAGAGCTACAAGAACTTTTAGAACTAACACCAAAAAAAGATGGCCTTTTCATGACAGGGGACTAGAATGCAAAAGTAGGAAGTCAAGAAACACCTGGAGGAACAGGCAAATTTGGCTTTGGAATACAGAATGAAGCAGGGCAAAGGCTAATAGAGTTTTCCCAAGAGAACACACTGGTCATAGCAAACACCCATTTCCAACAACACAAGAGAAGACTCTACGCATTGACATCACCAGATAGTCAACACCAAAATCAGATGGATTATATTCTTTGCAGCCAAAGATGGAGAAGCTCTATACAGTCAGCAAAAGCAAGACCAGGAGCTGACTGTGGCTTAGATCATGAGCTCCTTATTGCCAAATTCAGACTTAAATTGAAGAAAGTAAGGAAAACCACTAGACCATTCAGGTATGACCTAAATCAAATCCCTTATGATTATAAGTGGAAGTAAGAAATAGATTTAAGGGTCTAGATCTGATAGATAGAGTGCCTGATGAACTATGGATGGAGGTTTGTGACATTGTACAGGAGACAGGGATCAAGACCATCCCCGTGGAAAAGAAATGCAAAACAGCAAAATGACTGTCTGGGGAGGCCTTACAAATAGCTGTGAAAAGAAGAGAGGCAAAAAGCAAAGGAGAAAAGGAAAGATAAGCATCTGAAGGCAGAGTTCCAAAGAATAGCAAGAAGAGATAAGAAAGCCTTCCTCAGAGATCAATGCAAAGAAATAGAGGAAAACAACAGAAAGGGAAAGACTAGAGATCTCTTCAAGAAAATTAGAGATACCAACAGAACATTTCATGCAAAGATGGGCTTGATAAAGGACAGAAATGGTCTGGACCTAACAGAAGCAGAAGATATTAAGAAGAGGTGGCAAGAATACACAGAAGAACTGTACAAAAAAAGATCTTCAAGACCAAGATAATCACGATGGTGTGATCACTCACCTAGAGGCAGACATCCTGGAATGTGAAGTCAAGTGGGCCTTGGAAAGCATCACTACGAACAAAGCTAGTGGAGGTGATGGAATTCCAGTGAAGCTATTTCAAATCCTGATAGATGATGCTGTGAAAGTGCTGCATTCAATATGTCAGCAAATTTGGAAAACTCAGCAGTGGCCACAGGACTGGAAAAGATCAGTTTTCATTCCAATCCCAAAGAAAGGCAATGCCAAAGAATACTCAAACTTACTGCACAATTGCACACACACTAGTAAAGTAATACTCAAAATTCTCCAAGCCAGGCCTCAGCTATATGTGAATTGTGAACTTCCAGATGTCCAAGCTGGTTTTAGAAAAGGCGGAGGAACCAGAGATCAAATTGCCAACATCCACTGGATCATGGAAAAAGCAAGAGAGTTCCAGAAAAACATCTATTTCTGCTCTATTGACTATGCCAAAGTCTTTGACTGTGTGGATCATAAAAAACTGGATAATTCTGAGAGAGATGGGAATACCAGACCACCTAACCTGCCTCTTGAGAAATCTGTATGCAGGTCAGGAAGCAACAGTTAGACCTGGACATGGAACAACAGACTGGTTCCAAATAGGAAAAGGAGTACATCAAGGCTGTATACTGTCACCCTGCTTATTTAACTTCTATGCAGAGTGCATCATGAGAAACGCTGGACTGGAAGAAACACAAGCTGGAATCAAGATTGCCGGGAGAAATATCAATAACCTCAGATATGCAGATGACACCATCCTTATGGCAGAAAGTGAAGAGGAACTAAACAGCCCCTTAATGAAAGTGAAAGAGGAGAGTGAAAAAGTTGTCTTAAAGCTCAACATTCAGAAAACAAAGATCATGGCATCTGGTCCCATCACTTCATGGGAAATAGATGAGGAAACAGTGGAAATAGTGTCAGACTTTATTTTTGGGGGGCTCCAAAATCACTGCAGATGGTAACTTCAGCCATGAAATGAAAAGACACTTACCCCTTGGAAGGAAAGTTTTGACCAACCTAGATAGCATATTCAAAAGGAGAGATATTACTTTGTCAACAAAGGTTAGTCCAGTCAAGGCTATGGTTTTTCCACTGGTCATGTATGGATGTGAGACCTGGACTGTGAAGAAGGCTGAGCACCAAAGAATTGATGCTTTTGAACTGTGGTGTTGGAGAAGACTCTTGAGAGTCCCTTGGACTGCAAGGAGATCCAACCAGTCCATTCTGAAGGAGACAAGCCCTGGGATTTCTTTGGAAGGAATGATGCTAAAGCTGAAACTCCAGTACTTTGGCTACCTCATGTGAAGAGTTGACTAGTTGGAAAAGACTCTGATGCTGGGAGGGATTGGGAGCAGAAGAGGACGACAGAGGATGAGATGGCTGGATGGCATCACAGACTCGATGGACATGAATTTGAGTGAACTCCGGGAGTTGGTGATGGACAGGGAGGCCTGGCGTGCTGTGATTCATGGAGTCGCAAAGAGTTGGACATGACTGAGCGACTGAAGTGAACTGACCCACTGCAGTATTCTGGCCTGGAGATTTCCATGGACTGTACAGTCACTGGGGTTACAAGAGTCAGAATGCCTGAGTGGCTTTCACTTTCATGTGTACTTATGAACTGACGGGCATAAAATAGGTAGCCATACCCAATAAATAGTGTCAATAAATACTTTACCTTATCTTGTGGAGAGAAAAACAGAATTGTCTATTGAAGACCTCAGTACCTCTAGGGTTTACTGGCTATAGGTTTCCTTGGTCTAGTGGCTTTGTTTCTCATGAACAGGAGTCGTGGAATATTCTATTTCTTATGGAATTAACTAGTAATATCAACATTGGTTTATAATTTCTCCAGACAACTGAAACCATACTGTCTTTCTAATGGAAAACAAAATCACTTTCATTAAAACAAATGGCAGAAACTCAGACAAATATCACAAGCACTTTTACAAAGTTTCTGTGAAAATAGGAAAAAGGATAGGATCTCTCTCCTGCTGAACAAGCTAAGGTGAAACCAGCTGTGCCTGGCTCCTGTGCATCTCTCCTGTGCATCTCTCCAAAGTTGACAGAACCGATCTAGTTACCCACAACTACAGACTGTGTCTGAGTTTACCAATGTGTAACCTTAACAGTTACACTGTTGGCCTAAGACATTTGGTGACCACGTTAGTATGGTATTAAAAATGGCAAGCATTGTGAATAGAGAAAAATATGTAGCCCTTTGTTCCTGCCTTCCAGGTGCTTATACTTCAGGTGACTATATAATGATAAGGATGAAAATGTATAACTCCAGCCCAAACCAGCTCCCTGTCATCTAACTCCAATATGTTCTTACATGTGTGCTCAGTTGTGTCCAACTCTTTGCAACCCCATGGTCTGCAGCCCACCAGAATCCTCCATCTGTCAATGTTTCCTGGCAAGAATGCTGGAGTGGGTTGCCATTTCCTACTCCAGGGGTCTTCCCGCCCAGGGATTGAACCCACATCTCTTGTGTCTTCTGCATTGGCAGGCAGATTCTTTATCAACTGCACCACTTTGGGAAGCCCTACTCCACTATGCATTTGCCTACACAGCAATTCCATTTGACTCCTTAAATTGTAATTCAGATTACACAGACACAAAGTCAAACTCTTAATCTTTTCCATACCTATTCCTGTTACCTTCTTGTTTCCCATGTGAGTAAACAACCTCCTAATCCAGTTGAGTGTCCAGATCCAGGACCTTGGGCAATTCTTATTTTCACTGTCATACACATTGAAGCAATCAGAAACTGTTACTAGCTCCAATCCCAAGACATATTTTGCACCCATCTAATTCCCACTATGAGCTTTCCAGGTGGCTCAGTTGTAAAGAAACCTCCCACCAATGCAGGAGATGCAGGTTCGATCCCTGGGTTGAGAAGATCCCCTGGAGGAGGAAATGACAACGCACTCCAGTATTCTTGCTAGGAAAATCCCATGGACAGAGGAGCCTGGTGAGCTACAGTCCCTGGTGTCACAAACAGTGGGGCACAACTGAATGACTGAGCATGCGCACGTACATAAAATTTCCTCTATCTCGACTACCATTGTCCTATCTGAAGTCAACATCATTTCCTGGCCACCATCCCTGTCTTCATCCTTATACCTATCTTAGGTGGGTGTGGACAGGCTTTGTGTACTAAGCTTCTTGCCTTGCAGACAGAATCAATGGTCCCTTGTAAGAGCCTACAGCCAGAGAGTAGGATTTCTCGAAAGACATCTCAATTGCTTGCTCTGTGAAGCACTGACAGTATACTGAGGACTAGTTTGGCAACATTTTGCAACCAAAGTATATCAAGTATACCAAAGTATGTCAACCAAGTATACCATCGTGGACTAAGATCCAGGCTCAGTTCTCATTCTTTTGAGACACATATGATTTCATGCATTTGGATAAAGAGTTCAAAGATGACTAATACTGGACTTTACATCAAGCCTGGTAATGAAAACTGAACCCAATATTTGAATAAAATAAAAATATAAAATGAAATAAAATAAAACTATTTAATTAGTTAAGTTAATAAAAATAATTATCAGTTCTGAATGTATGCCAAGCACCTCACTAAACATAAAGGTATCAATGGGGTATAATAAATAAAAACATATATAAGCTCTGCAATTATGAAATTTGTAAGTTAATAACAATTTTTCAAGTCTACTTTTATCCAGTGTGACTGATCCCCCAATCCAAAATTTATATTCCATATTTATTTAATCAATAATCAACTTTTTTCTATCCAATATTTTTAATAACTTACTTCAGTAACCTTTCTCAATCAATTCAAATCTGTACCTAGAATTTAAGATTCTCAATTAGCTATCTTTTAATTCCATTCCTTTTTTGTTTTACCCCTATCATCATTCTAATAATGAATTGGTTGCCATGATCATTGTTTTCACTCTAGTTGAAAGTAGTTTTGTAACATGCTTTGTTAATTTATGCCCTTCATAAAAACTCACTTCAATCTGCCAACATTTATCAGTCATCTACGAAGAACAATCCAATATATGAAATCCTCTGTGGTACCCAATCTTAATTTTTTCAATAATTTTTGATTTACTGGTTTCTGGCATTCAAATAAAAATGTTCAAATGGCTATTGTAGATTGTTTCACTAATGGTCCCCAACTTATCCTAGCCACCCCTTAGCTCCATCTTAGGGAAACTTTCCCACATTGATTCTAGGCTTGACAAGTGACTTTGTTTGATCAATAAAGTGTATTAGTCATTCAGCTGTGTCTCTTTGTGACCCGATGGACTGTAGGCCACCGGGCACCTCTGTCCATGGAATTTTCCAGGCAAGAACACTGCAGTGGATTGCCATTCCCTTTTCCAGGGGATCTTCCTGAGCTAGGGATTGAAACCAGGGATCTTGTATTGCTGTCAGATTCTTTACTATCTGAGTCACTAGGAACAGTAGCAAAATTGATGAAAGCAGAGACTTGAAAAGAGATTTCTTACTGGTGTTGTGGACAGGCCAAACTAGATTTCTGGAAAATGAGTGACCCTGGGGAGTAAAGCTCAAGACTCCCAGTTGACTGTCAGCTAGCTCCCGGTGGAGCTGGCGCCCTTATGCAGACAAAGACTGAAGCCCAGCCAAGATCATTCGAGCCTGGCTCAAACCAGCAGAACTGCCTTGTTGAGTCCAGGCTAACTGGCTAACTTGCTATTTCTCTGGACTATGAACTAAATAGAACTGTGAATTAAATAGAACATAAATAGTATGGATGTGAGTTGGATTCTAAAGAAAGAAGACTCTTGAGAGTCCCTTGGACTGTAAGGAGATCCAACCAGTCCATCCTAAAAGAGATCAGTCCTGAATAATGACTGGAAGGGCTGTTGCTGAAGCTGAAATTCCAATTCTTTGGCCACCTGACGGGAAGAACTGACTCATTGGAAAAGACCCTGATGCTGGGAAAGACTGAAGGCAGGAGGAGAAAGGGATGACAGAGGATGAGATGGTTGGATGGCATCACCAACTCAATGGACATGAGTTTGGGCAGCTCTAGGAGTTAGTGATGGATAGGGAGGGCTGGTGTGCTGCAGTCCATAGCGTTGCAAAGAGTTGTACGTGACTGAGCGACTGAACTGAACTGACTGATGAACTGAATACATCTTATTTTCTTAAACCATTAAATTTTGAGGTGATTTATAATGCAAGAAAAGCCAGCTAATAGAGAAACCGATAATTTAAGAATGTAGGTAACACTATATGATATTAGCATCATAGAATTTTTATGGAAAGTAAATTATCACCAGACTTATCACTTCTAGAGCCTTGAGATTTCAAATACAATTTGATATAGTTTAGATTAAGATAAAACAGACTGAATATTTCATTGCAAAACAAAGCCTACGTAAAATTTTTATAAAATTTAATCTTTTATGGCTTTGAAATGTTTTCAGGTCTGAATGACATTTTTAGAGAGTTATTTTACATTATTTGTCCTTGTACTCTTCTCTGGTAGCTCAGTTGGTAAAGAATCTGCCTACAATGCAAGATACCTGGGTTCAGTCCCAGGGTCAGGAAGATCCCCTTGAGAAGGAAATGGCAAACCACTCCAGTATTCCTGCCTGGAGAATACATGGACAGACAAGCCTAGCAGGCTACAGTCCATTGGGTCACAAGAGTTGGACAGAACTTAGCAGCTAAACTACTACTCTAAAAATAAGATGTAAATATTACAATAATATTTAAGTAGTTTACAGTTTAGCTTCTTTAATGCTTAAGATAGATCTTTCCCACAATTTTACATTAAAATTATGTGTGTGTGCTTTTGAATATAATTGGGAGAAGTTTGAAAAAGCTTAGAAATTAATCTTAGGATGCTTTCAGCTATTATATCTTCCAAATAAGCCCCAAATACCACTAATATCTTAGAACTTTTGCTTTACTTTTCTATTTTAAATACTAAGTGAAGTTAGTATCTAAAATAATTATAGACTTTCCAAGTCTGTTGAAAAAAAAGTATAATTTATAGGAAACTAAAAATAACTTTACTTAATAAATCGAGAGAGAAATTTTGTATCTCATACCCGCCAGAATGGGTTTTACTCTTTCAAGTATATACAGTTCAGTTCAGTTCAGTTGAGTCACTCAGTCATGTCCGACTCTGCAACCCCATGAATCGCAGTACGCCAGGCCTCCCTGTCCATCACCAACTCCCGGAGTTCACTCAGACTCATGTCCATCGAGTCCATGATGCCATCCAGCCATCTCATCCTCGGTCGTCCCCTTCTCCTCCTGCCTCCAATGCCTCCCAGCATCAGAGTCCTTTCCAATGAGTCAACTCTTCACATGAGGTGGCCAAAGTACTGGAGCTTCAGCTTTAGCATCATTCCTTCCAAAGAAATCTCAGGGTTGATCTCCTTCAGAATGGACTGGTTGGATCTCCTTGCAGTCCAAGGGACTCTCAAGAGTCTTCTCCAACACCACAGTTCAAAAGCATCAATTCTTTGGTACTCAGCCTTCTTCACAGTCAAACTCTCACATCCATACATGACCACAGGAAAAACCATAGCCTTGATGAAACGGACTTTAGTCGGCAAAGTAATGTCTCTGCTTTTGAATATGCTATCTAGGTTGGTCATAACTTTCCTTCCAAGGAGTAAGTGTCTTTTCATTTCATGGCTGCAGTCACCATCTGCAGTGATTTTGGAGCCCAAAAATAAAGTCTGACACTGTTTCCACTGTTTCCCCATTTATTTCCCATGAAGTGATGGGACCAGATGCCACGATCTTCATTTTCTGAATGTTGAGCTTTAAGCCAACATTTTCACTCACCTCTTTCACTTTCACCAAGAGGCTTTTTAGTTCCTCTTCACTTTCTGCCATAAGGGTGGTGTCATCTGCATATCTGAGGTTATTGATATTTCTCCCGGCAATCTTCATTCCAACTTGTGTTTCTTCCAGTCCAGCGTTTCTCATGATGTACTCTGCATGTAAGTTAAATAAGCAGGGTGACAGTATACAGCCTTGATGTGCTCCTTTTCCTATTTGGAACCAGTCTGTTGTTCCATGTCCAGTTCTAACTGTTGCTTCCTTACCTGCATATAGATTTCTCAAGAGGCAGGTCAGGTGGTCTGGTATTCCCATCTCTTTCAGAATTTTCCACAGTTTATTGTGATCCACATAGACAAAGGCTTTGGCATAGTCAATAAAGGGGAAAAAGATGTATTTCTGGAACTCTTTTGCTTTTTCCATCATCCAGCGGATGTTGGCAATTTGATCTCTGGTTCCTCTGCCTTTTATAAAACCAGCTTGAACATCTGGAAGTTCACAGCTCAGATATTGCTGAAGCCTGGCTTGGAGAATTTTGAGCGTTACTTTACTAGCATGTGAGATGAGTGCAATTGTGCAGTAGTTTGAGCATTCTTTGGCATTGTCTTTCTTTGGAATTGGAATGAAAACTGACCTTTCCCAGTCCTGTGGCCACTGCTGAGTTTTCCAAATTTGCTGGCATATTGAGTGCAGCACCTTCACAGCATTATCTTTCAGGATTTGAAAGAGCTCAACTGGAATTCCATCACCTGTAGTGATGCTTTCTAAGGCCCACTTGACTTCACATTCCAGGATGTCTGGCTCTAGATGAGTGATTACACCATCGTGATTACCTGGGTCATGAAGATCTTTTTGTACAGTTCTTCTGTGTCTTCTTAAAAATAACTTTACTTAATAAATTGAGAGTGAAATTTTGTATCTCATACCCTCTAGAATGGGTTTTGCTCTTTCAAGTATATACAAGGCATATTTAAAAATGCTGGTGCACCATAAAGGTCTGGCTATTTGTAGCCATATGCTATATTTTAAGAAAGCTTTAAAATAAAATCTTGGTTTCTTTGAGTTTCAAAATAAAATTTCTTAGGGTTATTTAGTACTGATATTCAATTATGTGTAAAAGTATTATGAGATTTGTTTCTGATAAATTTCAAATAATAAATGATATATTTCACTGAAACAATAAAAATATTTCAAAACACTGCCAATGTTTAAACTAACTAGAACTCATTGTTATTGCAAACCCTTTGGCTCTCTGCCAGAATTTTTAGATTCTACACTAGTTTTCATGACACTATATGATGAAAATCTTGTCTGTTCAAGCAATTATTTTGCTCTTACTATCCTGCTTTTCTGAGAGTTGTTCTTAACTTTGAATCCAGTAACAGATACATACTTAAAATATATTTATAAAAATAGCTTGAGTTCATAACATTGAATGTGAGGTTTTAATATGACACTGGTAATGTTAAATATACAAAGTGGAGTTCTGTAGTAATGTTAGGTGATATATCTTCCTTGGAAATGTACCAAAGGGTTTCTTTTACAGAATATCATATGGACTATGTTCTCTTAAACTACAGTTTCTTGGGGGGAAAAAAGTTGGTTTTGTGTATCTGTTCACATCATAATCTATAAAAATTATTGGTAAGAAATTAGTTACTAATTTCTTAGTTACAAAAAACTAAGATCATGGCATCCAGTCCCATCACTCATGGCAAATATATGAGGAAACAATGGAACTGAAAAATTTTATTTTCTTGGGCTCCAAAATCACTGCAGAGGGTGACTGCAGCCATGAAATTAAAAGACGCATGCTCCTTGGAAGAAAATCTATGACCAACCTAGACAGTGTATTAAAAAGTAGAGACATTACTTTGCTGACAAGCGTCCATCTAGTCAAAGTTATGATCTTTCCAGTAGTCATGTATGGATGTGAGAGTTGGAACATAAAGAAAGCTGAGTGCCAAAGAATTGACGTGTTTAAACTGTGGTGTTGGAGAAGACTCTTGAGAGTCCCTTGAACTACATGGAGATCAAACCAGTCAATCCTAAAGGACATCAGTCCTGAGGATTCATTGGAAGGACTGACGCTGAAGTTGAAATTCCAATACTACTGATGCAAAGAACTGACTCATTTGAAAAGACCCTGATGGTGGGAAAGATTGAAGGGAGGAGGAGAGGGGGACAACAGAAGATGAGATGGTTGGTTGGCATCGGCAACTCGATAGACATGAGTTTAAGCAAACTCCAGGAGATGGTGAAGGACAGAGAAGCCCGGTGTGCTGCAGTACATGGGATAGCAAAGAGATGGACATGACTGAGTGACTGAACAACAACAAAGAAATTAGTTACAGAGATTGTGTAAGATAGGTTGTAGGAAGAGTTTAAGGTTTATCTCTGCCCTGTAGCAGTTTTCAGTTTCAGTTCAGTTCAGTGCAGTCGCTCAGTTTAGTTTTCATTTTAGGATACATATATATATATATATATATATGTATGAAATAGTAAAAATGAATATGGTAATATATTTATATGTAAAGCATTCCATTTATTGACAGCCTTTTCTATCTTTGGTCATTAAAGCAACAACTGACATTTAAGTATTATGTGCCAAGCAATGTGCTAAATGTTGCCTTATAAATTGATTAAGTTGATGCTGTTGTTATTATCACTGTACATCTTGGTGCTCATGGCAACAAAGCTAGTTCTCTGGATCAGGAATTCAAACCCTCATTGTCTAACACAAGATTCCTCTTTGAATTTTGTAGAGTTGCAGTAAAATATTTATTCAAAAGCTCTCTATAGCATCAGGCCACTTGCAGTGGATTTATACTACTACAGATGTTAAACTGAATTTGACTTTAGATAATGGCAGAGACAGAAAAAAAAAATAAAGTCAACAAGGACATGATTTTGTCAGATGCTAAAGCTAATAATTTGTCACTCAGATAAGCATTTTTAAAAATTGTCTTTACAGAAGAATGGGTATAAGGTCTATATGATTAATTTCCATAAATTGTTTATCAAATCTGATAGAGTCAATCTGTCCTGTATCCAGATAGGTCATCTCTAGGCAAAACAATGCTTATTTGTTGTTATTAATTTTATAAAATAATCAAGTTTGTCAAGAATAGAAAAGTACATAATTTTAGTTCATTTTGTAAGGGAAGATTAGGAGGAAAGATCCATAGGTATTTCAGGACTGAATAAGAGGGATAAGGCAGGTTGTATTTCTTTACTGATAAAGCATTTTAGATGAAACAGGAGTTTAGAAGTTTTTAGTAACATGATAGTGATGATGATTTTAAAGGAAAAGAAGACATTTAGCAGATGGGGCAAAAATGAGCAAATGTGGTAGATTTAAGTAAAATATCATTTTATGTGATGCTTTGAAATTTTATATTGTTATTAAGCACAATTATTAATATAAAGAAAACTGCCCCCCCAAAATGAAATACAAGCAGAAATCTTTTTTGTCTTGTCCTCATTTTCATGTGATGATCTTAACAAATTATCTGTTATTTAAGTATAAATAAAATCTGTGAAACGTCTTGAGATTGTTTTGGGAGAATCCGTCAAGATCCTCTAAAATCAATTTTCTATAGCCAGTTGCAGTTTAAAGAATCAGTTTTTTAGTTTGAAACATCTATGGTAATACTGTGGATTATTTTTAGTCAATTCTAACTCATGTTATTTTTGAGAATATAAAGTTTATTGTGTGATAAAATTGGAAATCACAAGATGTACATTATGTCAGGAAGTGATGAAAGATAAATGTCTGATAAATATATCTATTATAAAGAAATATAGAACTGAGATATAATAGACAAGAGCCATTTTAAGAAAATAAATTGCATATTATTCCACATTCTCATGTTCTTCCTCTGTGCTACAATGTTATATGCTCTATTTTTGTTCATAAAATGTTATTTAATGCAGTATAAAGATTCACATTTACCATTCCATATTCTTTTGCATTGTAACACAATTTTAACTGAAGACTGCCTAGTGATAGAGCATGTTCATTGAATTTTTCAAGCAATTTCATTTTCTTTCAGAGAAGAGCAAAAAGAAGACAAAGATTTAGAGACTTGTCATTAGTTCACTTGTCAATGATAAAGAATGACACTCTTCAGGAGTTATTGCAGATTATAGAACATGACCTATTTTATGATTCTAGTTCAACCTTTATGGTGAACTGGTCAGCTAATCAACTAGCACCTAAAACTCAGTTTCAAACTGATTAAACTGGTAAGTTGTTATAAGAATTCCAGAAATATAGAACTGGAAAATTCTGGCACAAATGTATAGCTAAGCATCTGGGTTCAGCCCCCTATCTCTAATATTGATAGTGAATCTTGCAGATTCAAATTAAAAGACATGTATATAAACATTTTGTTGTCATATCCTAATCCCTTAAGACTGATATCAGTTCAGTTCAGTCATTCAGTCATGTCTGACTCTTTGCGACTTCATGGACTGCAGTATGCCTGGCCACCCGTTCCATCACCAACTCCTGGAGTATACTCAAGCTCATGTCCATTGACTTTGGTAATGCCATCCAAGCATCTCATCCTCCCTCATCCCCTCCTTCTCCTGCCTTCAATCTTTCCCAGCATCAGGGTCTTTTCAAATGAGTCAGCTTTTCTCATCAGGTGGCCATAGTATTGGTGTTTCAACTTCAGCATAAGTCCTTCCAATAAATATTCAGGACTGATTTCCTTTAGGATGGACTGGTTGGATCTCCTTGCAGTCCAGGGGACTCACAGAAGTCTTCTCAAACACCACAGTTCAAAAGCATCAATTCTTCAGCTCTCAGCTTTCTTTATATTCCAACTCTCACATCCATCCATGACTACTGGAGAAACTATAGCTTTGACTAGATGGAACTTTGTTGGCAAAGTAATGTCTCTATTTTTTAATATGCTGTCTAAGTTAGTCATAACTTTTCATCCAAGGAGCATGTGTCTTTTAAGTTCATGGCTGCAGTCACACTCTATACTGATTTTGGAGCCTCCCCAAAATAAAGTTTCTCACTGTTTCCATTGTTTCCCCATCTATTTGCCATGAAGTGATGGGACCAGATGCCACGATCTTTGTTTTCTGAATGTTGAGTTTTAAGCCAACTTTTTCACTCTCCTCTTTCACTTTCAAGAGGCTCTTTAATTCTTCTTCTCTTTTTGTCATAAGTGTGGTGTTATATGCATATCTGAGATTATTGATATTTATCCCAGCAATCTTGATTCCACCTTGTATTTCATCCAGTCCAGCATTTCTCATGGTGTACTCTACATATAAGTTAAATAAGCAGGGTGACAATATACAGGCTTGACGTACTCCTTTCCCTGTTTAGAACCAGTCTGTTCCATGTTCAGTTCTAACTGTTGCCTCCTGACCTGCATACAGATTTCTCAGGAGGCAGGTCAGTGGTCTGTTATTTCCATCTCTTTCAGAATTTTCCACAGTTTGTTGTTTTAGGGGCTCTAGGTGCAGTAGACCTAGGTATGGCATAAGCCCTCTTGGAGGAGGTCTCCACTGACCTCACCATGGAGCTGCCAGAACTTACACAGGACTGGGAAGCAGACTCTTGGAGGGCACAAACAAAACTCTGTGTGGACGAGGACCCAGGAGAAAGGAGCAGTGGCCCCACAAGGGACTGACCCAGACTTGCCTGTGAGGGTCCAGGAGTCTCTGGCAGAGGTGTGGGTTGGAAGTAGCCTGTTGTTGCATGGAGGGCACTGAGTACATGAGTGTTTGCATGGGACCTTTTGAAGAAGTTCATGATCTGAGCCACAGCCAGCTCCTGGTCTTGTTTTTGTTGACTATATAGAGCTTCTCCATCTTTGGATGCAAAGAATATAATCAATCTGATTTCGCTGTTTACCATCTGGTGATGTCTATGTATAGAGATCATTATCTTCATTACATCCAGCATAGTTTGGCTTCAGGTCAAATAATAGGAAGGGAACACAGCCCTGCCCATCAACAGAAAATTGAATTAAAGACTTACTGATCATGGCCACTGTGGTCCACTGGAGAAGGGAATGGTGAACCACTTCAGTATTCTTGCCTTGAGAACCCCATGAACAGTAAGAAAAGGCAAAATGATAGGATACCGAAAGAGGAACTCCCCAGGTCAGTAGGTGCCCGATATGCTACTGGAGATCAGTGGAGAAATAACTCCAGAAAGAATGATGGGATGAAGCCAAAGCAAAAACAATATCCAGTTGTGGATGTGACTGGGGATAGAAGCAAGGTCCAATGCTGTTGAGAGCAATATTGCATAGAAACCTGAATGTTAGGTCCATGAATCAAGGCAAATTGGAAGTGATCAAACAGGAGATGGCAAAAGTGAACATCGACATTCTAGGAATCAGTGAACTAAAATGGACTGGAATGGGTGAATTTAAATCAGATGACCATTATATCTACTACTGTGGGCAGAAATCCCTTAGAAGAAATGGAGCCATTATGGTCAACAAAAGAGTCTGAAATGCAGTACTTGGATGCAATCTCAAAAACGACACAGTGATCTCTGTTCGTTTCCAAGGCAAACCATTCAATATCACAGTAATCCAAGTCTATGCCCCAATCAGCAATGCTGAAGCAGCTGAAGTTGAACGGTTCTATGAAGACCTACAAGACCTTTTAGAACTAACACCCAAAAAAGATGTCCTTTTCATTATAGAGGACTGAAATGCAAAAGTAGGAAGTCAAAAAACACATGAAGTAACAGGCAAATTTGGCCTTGGAGTACGGAATGAAGCAGGGCAAAGACTAATAGAGTTTTGCCAAGAAAATGCACTGGTCATAGCAAACACACGTTTCCAATAACACAAGAGAAGACTCTATACATAGACATCACCAGATGGTAAACACCAAAATCAGATTGATTATATTCTCTGCAGCCAAAGATGGAGAAGCTCTATACAGTCAACAAAAACAAGACTAGGAGCTGATTGTGGCTCAGATCATGAACTCCTTATTGCCAAATTCAGACTTAAGTTGAAGAAAGTGTGGAAAACCATGATACCATTCAAGTATGATCTAAATCAAATCCTTTATAAGTGGAAGTGAGAAATAGATTTAAGGGACTAGATCTGATAGATAGAGTGCCTGATGAACTATGGACGGAGGTTCGTGACATTGTACAGGAGACAGGGATCAAGACCATCCCCATGGAAAAGAAATGCAAAACAGCAAAATGGCTTTCTGATGAGGCCTTACAAATAGCTGTGAAAAGAAGATTAGTGAAAAGCAAAGGAGAAAAGGAAAGATATAAGCATCTGTATGCAGAGTCCCAAAGAATAGCAAGAAGAGATAGGAAAGCCTACCTCAGTGATCAGTGCAAAGAAAGAGAGGAAAACAACAGAATGAGAAAGACTAGAGATCTCTTCAAGAAAATTAGAGATACCAAGGGAACATTTCATGCAAATATGGGCTCGAAAAAGGACAGAAATTGTATGGAACTAACAGAAGCAGATTATTAAGACGAGGTGGGAAGAATACACAGAAGAACTGTACAGAAAAGATCTTCAAGACCAAGATAATTATGATGGTGTGATCACTCACCTAGAGCCAGATATCCTGGAATGTGAAGTCAAGTGGGCCTTAGAAAGCATCACTACGAACAAAGCTAGTGGAGGTGATGGAATTCCAGTTCAGCTGTTTCAGATCCTGAAAGATGATGCTGTGAAAGTGTTGCACTCAATATGCCAGCAAATATAGAAAACTCAGCAGTGGCCTCAGGACTGGAAAAGATCAGTCTTCATTCCAATCCCAAAGAAAGGCCATGCCAAAGAATGCTCAGACTACCACATAATTGCACTCATCTCACATACTAGTAAAGTAATGCTTAAAATTCTCCAAGCCAGGCTTCAGCAATACATGAACCGTGAACTTCCAGATGTTCAAGTTGGTTTTATAAAAGGCAGAGGAACCAGAGATCAAATTGCCAACATCCACTGGATCATGGAAAAAGCAAGAGAGTTCCAGAAGAACATCTATTTCTGCTTTATTGACTATGCCAAAGCCTTCGACTGTGTGGATCACAATAAACTGTGTAAAATTCTGAAAGAGATGGGAATACCAGACCACCTGACCTGCCTCTTGAGAAACCTTTATGCAGGTCAGGAATCAACAGTTAGAACTGGACATGGAACAACAGACTGGTTCTAAATAGGAAAAGGAGTACGTCAAGGCTGTATACTGTCACCCTGCTTATTTAACTTATATGCAGAGTACATAATGAGAAACGCTGGCATGGATGAAGCAGAAGCTGGAATGAAGATTGCCGGGAGAAATATCAATAACCTCAGATATGCAGATGACACCACCCTTATGGCAGAAAGTGAAGAGGAACTAAAAAGCCTCTTGATGAAAGTGAAAGGGGAGAGTGAAAAAGTTGGCTTAAAGTTCTACGTTCAGAAAACGAAAATCATGGCATCTGGTCCCATTACTTCGTGGCAAATAGATGGGGAAACAGTGGAAACAGTGGCATACTTTATTTTTTTGGGCTCCAAAATCACTGCAGATGATGACTACAGCCATGAAATTAAAAGATGCTTACTCCTTGGAAGAAAAGTTACAACCAACCTAGATAGCATATTGAAAAGCAGAGACATTACTTTGCCAAAAAAGTTCCATCTCTTCAAGGCTATTGATTTTCCAAGAATCATATATGCATGTGAGAGTTTGACTCTGAGAAAACCTGAGCGCCAAAGAATTGATGCTTTTGAACTGTGGTGAACATGAAGAAGAGGAATGAATCAAAATCTTTTTCTTAAAATACATAAAGGAAAGGAGCAGACAGCTTTTGGTGAGACAAGCCAATATTAATCAGTTGGACACGTGTTTATGAAAGGTAAGTGTTTGGAGAAAGAAATGTGTAATTCTCTTAAATAAAAGCAGCTGTAATAAAAGATGAAATTGGTGATGGTTGATTATTATCACAAAAATAATGACAATGATGACAGTGGTGGTGATGAAAAATAAGAAATTTAAATAATATCTTTGATTTTAGGTAGGTAAGTTTTTCTATATTACTATATGGAAGTTCCAAAAATGCTGTAATCCTTTTAAAAAATTGTAAACTCTACTAAGCATAAGAAATTAATTGATATTAGGAGATCTTGGAGACTAAGACTTTTATGTTTCAGACTGTTCTAAAGAGCTTTAATGCACATAGAGAGATATAGAAGATTATTTAATCTAAAAATCAGAAAGTAAAATATTCTGACAGCCTTTTAAATGTATTAAAACCTGAGGAAAACACTCTTTCTACTTATGCACACCTTTTATTAGCATACTTTTATATATCATATAATATTTTTATACAAATATATATCAATGCTGTCTTCCTCATTTGAATAAAGCAATAATTCTACAAACTGTCAAGACCATCAACTAAATATAAACAAAGGAAAATGTACTTTGATCTTGTTACTAAGTGTGTCAAAACATACTGCTTTAATGTCATTGTGCTATCAGGAAAGGGATATAAAAGAATCAACTGATTTTCTTGCTAACTTATAGTAGATACAGACTTGTAATGACTTGGGTAATAAAAATGAAAATCAAGAAATTTTAAAATGCATGTAGAGCTTCTTAAAACACATTTTATTTCTTTTTTCATCACATGACTGCAATCCATTTCCTAAAAGAATTTGCATGCTAGTATGCTTTTCATATATATTTAAGGACAAAAATAAGTCTTCACTAGGTCAAGGCCACATAACGAACACAAACTTGCCTACATCTTTCATCATATAACAAAACAGTTTTTTTGGACAACGAACTTTCATTGTTACTTTTTATTAAGTTTATCCACATTTAATTGAAAGTTATTTTTAATTTTAGATTTTTTTAAAGTAAGAGTTTGTTTCCAGTTGCATCACTTGGAATAGGACTCTTAAAGCCTCATTTTCATAGTAAGATGATGGTTACTCTGGACTAGCAGCGTCTCTTATTTTTCTTGACTTTCAAAACAATTTGGGTTCACAATTCTTGCAATGTCTTCAATGAAATCACCTTTTATTTTTTTGGAGTAGACAAGAAAACATCTGAAGTGACCTCAATATGCTCTCATTTCTTAGAAGAAATTCTTCTACATTATGACACATTTTTCTGGGGCTAGAAACCTAATAAGGCAAAAATATAAATTGCTCTGCCTTGTGTGTGTGTGTATCTGTACAGATATGAGTCAGTATGAAGCAGGGAAAAATAAGAGTTAATGGAAAAGAATGTGTAATAACGCATTCTGGGTATGATTCTTAACTCCATCAATACTAGCTGTGTGATCTTAGGCAAGTTACTTATTTCTTGTGTCTCATTTTTTTTCATCAAATTAGAGTTATTATGAGCATTAGTAAATTAGTTATTATTAGATATGTTACTATTTGAAACAGTACCTGGCACATAATAAGCTCTCAGTAAGTCTTCACTGTTATTTTAAATATAGAAATTTTTATTATACATTATTAGTGACAGATCATTTCTACTTTTAGTGGTGAGCTGAATTTTAATATGGAATAATTATTAGTTCCTTTTCACTTTTCTACTATTCTCCTTGGCTTAACAGCAATATCAATTGAAAGTTAATGGATGTGAAATCTATTTTATAATGGCTTGTCTCACTGATGCTACTGCTTTACAACAATGCCTCAACAATTGATCAGGCTTATAAAAATTGATTATTATTTCTGTGCTAGATTTTAAAACATTAATATTTTCAATTTGTTTACATAGACAATATGGGAGAATATAAAATAAGCAATTTGTTTATGGACTTCTGTTCAGTGGGAGTCAGTTCAGTTCAGTTCAGTCACTCAGTCGTGTCTGAATCTTTGCGACCCCATGAACTGCAGCACACCAGGACTTCCTGTCCATCACCAACTTCCAGAGCTTGCTCAAACTCATGTCCATTGAGTTGGTGATGCCATCCAACCATCTCATCTTCTGTCGTCCCCTTCTCCTCCTGCCTTCAATCTTTCTTCGCATCAGATGGCCAAAGTATTGGAGCTTCAGCTTCAGCATCAGTCTTTCCAGTGATTATTCAGGACTAATTTCCTTTAGGATGGGCTAGTTGGATCCCCTTGCTGTCCAAGGGACTCACAAGAGTCTTCAACACCACAGTTCGAAAGCATCAATTCTTCGGTGTTCAGCTTTCTTTATGGTGCAACTCTCACATCCATACATGATCACTGGAAAATCATAGCTTTGACTAGACAGACCTTTGTCAGCAAACTAATGTCTCTGCTTTTTAATATGTTCTCTAGCTTAGTCATAGCTTTTCTTCCAAGGAGCATGCGTCTTTTAACTTCATGGCTGCAACACCCTCTCCAGTGATTTTGGAGCCCAAGAAAATAAAGTTTGTCACAGTTTCCATTGTTTCTGCATCTATTTGCCATAGGTGATGCAATAAATTATTTAATTGTGAGGAATTAATTATAAAGTAAATCCAAGTTTGTAAATGTAGATATGTGTATGTAAAGCACTCTTAAGATTGTTACAAACAGAGCTAAGCTGTATTAAATCACCCCTCAATGCCAAATTCCTTAGGGAGAAGAATTTTTCTGTGTAAATTGCTTTTTTTTCCCCATGATTTGGAGTTCCCAGAGAAGGCTTTTCTGGGTCCAGCTGGGGAAGGGCACATCCAGAAATCATGGATTTCCAACTCAAATTCTCAGATAACAACATCATCTTGCTTTGGAATAAAATTGTACCAGAACTAGTGATTTTCAGCTAATATTTTCTTCAGCTTCTATAGCATACAAAGCTCAGACAAGACTTAAAAAAAAGCAAACCATGTGAAAATAAAAGTGAGAGATAAGTTTAAAGTGAAGAAAAGATAGGGGGAAAAGGAGATCAAATACACCTTCGATGACCCATTCAAGCTACTTCCTTTTCCTTTTCTTCTATCTTTTATAGCAGTTAATATCTATAATTCTTTACTATATTGAAAAAAATCTTTTAATTTTTCACTCTTTAACAATAACATCATAGGTACTGGTAGGCCTTCTGTATCTTTGGATTCCCATGCATGGATGTGGAGGTTCAAATGTACAAATCCACTTTATTTAAAAGACTTGAGTATCTGCTGATCTTAGTGTGAGGGGTTTCTGGAACTATAACAGGGAAGAATAAATCTGACCCCATATTGGGATGCTTTTGGTCACTGTCTCATGTACAGTGTTACAAACCTTTGTCCATAGTTCCTCAGGCATTCTGTCTACCATGTATGGTAATCCCTTGATATATTCATCACCTCCACTGTATAATCATAAGGGATTTGATTTAGATCATACTTGAATGGCCTAGTGCCTTTCTCTATTTTCTTCATTTAAGCCTGAATTTTGCAATAAGGAGTGCTGTAGTTCACGGGGTCACAAAGAGCTGGAAATGACAAAGAAACTGAACAACAAAAGTTTGTGATCTGAGTCACAGTCAGCTCCTGATCATGTTTTTCCTGACTGATTGCTGAAATTTGAATGTTGAAAAGGGACTCTTGGAAGAGTGAAAAAGCTAACTTGAAATTTAACACAGAATTAACTAAAATCATAGCATTTGGTTCCATCATTTCATGGCAAATAGAAGGGGAAAAAAGTGGAAATAGTGGCAGATTTAATCTTCCTGGGGTCCAAAATTACTGTGGACAGTGATTACAGATATGAAATTAAAAGACATTCTCTCCTTGAAAGGAAAGCTATGACCAATCTAGACAGCATACTAAAAAGCAAAGATATCATTTTATCAACAAAGGTCCATATAGTCAAAGCTATGGTTTTTCCAGTAGTCATGCATAGATGTGAGAGCTGGACCATAAAGAAGGCTGAGTCTCGAAGAACTGATTCTTTCATATTGTGGGGCAGACGAAGACTTTTGAGGGTCCCTTGGTCTTCAAGGAGATGAAACCAGTCCATCCTAAAGGAAATAAACTGTGAATATTCATTAGAAGGACTTATGCTGAAGCTGAAGTTCCAATACTTTGGCCACCTGATGTGAAGAGCTGACTCACTGAAAAAAGATCCTGATGCTGGGAAAAATTGAGGGCAGAAGGGAAAAGGTAAGACAGAAGACAAGATGGTTGGATGGCATGACCAACTCAGTGGGCAAGTGTTTGAGCAAACTCTGGAAGATGATGAAGGACAGAGAAACCTGGCATGCTACGGTACATGTGGTCACAACGCGATTCAGCATCTGCACAACAACCTGATATATGATAAATGTTTGGCGTCATATAATTATTTATTAATTAAATGAATGACTAATTTAAAAAGAAGAAATAAATGAATTATTCTCAAGATAGTTATCCCATTTTCTAAAACATGACATAGTGGTGAGTTCATAATTCAATAGTCAATCATTTTTAAAAGGTAATGAATACTGCTGACCATGACAATATGCCCCTTCATCTTTTAAATTTGGCTGACTTTTCTCGTTTCACACTATCTATCCCCTACTAATCAGATAATTTAGTTAATTTTCAAATAAATCCACTCAAACCTATCTTATTTTTCCTTTTATGTTCAGTCTTTGCCCCATTAGAAATATTTGAGGGATTTCCCTGGTGGTCCACTGGTTAAGACTCCATGTTTCCAATACATGGAACTCAGGTTCAGTCCCTGGTTGGGGAACTAAGCTCCCACATGCAATGCAGTGCAGCCAAAAAAAAGAAGAGAGAGAGAGAGAAAGAGCTAAATATTTGAAATGAATATTAAAGAAGGTATAATATAAGACTGTAAGACATGGGAAAGTTGAGACGAGTCTTATTAGACAGCTTCCTTTTAAATATCCAATCAAATTCTACATTAAAATGTGCTTCCAACTGCTCTGGTCTGAATATGTATTTCCTTAAATTCATATATTTCCTCCTAACTCCCAACAGGGATGCTATTAGGAGGTGGAACCTTTGGGATGTGATTAGTTTATAAAGATGGAGCCCTTTTAAATAGAGTTAGTGTTCTTCTCAGAGAGACCTCACAGACTTCTCTAACTCATTACATCATGTGCATACATAGGGATAAATTGACAGTCTGCTAGACAGAAGGGGGTCCTCATCAGAAGCTGAGCATGTTAACACCCTGATTTTGAAATTCCACTGCTTCAGAACTGTAAGAACGCAATCTTTGTTGTTCATGAGTTTGTTATAGCAGTGTAAAAAGACTAAGATATCCAAATGTTATATTACCTTCACAAACATATATTTACACATCTCATACTTGCAAAGTACTATGATATGTTAGGGACATGATGATAAGACAAAGAAAATATCTGCCATTTTATCGTATAGAAGGTAAAAAAAAAAATTGTGAAATGATTGTGAAAATACCTGAAATGACAATAGGAAGATTTAAAAGGATAAATTACGCTGAGCTTCCCAGGTAGTTCAGTGGTAAAGAATCTGCCTGCCAAGTAGGAGATATAGATTTGATCCTTGGGTCAGGAAGATCTCCTGGAGAGGAAAACTGCAAGCCACTACAGAATTCTTGCCTAGGAAATTCCATACACACAGGAACCTAGCAGGCTATCTTTATTGCCACTTTAATGTTGTAAACGCTCCTGGAAGTCAATGTTTAAGTTAATTCTCATATGTGTGTGTTCGTGTGTGTTCTTGACTTTGCTCTTATTTGCTTATTCATGTGTATGTATTTATTTTCCCTAATGAAGTAGTGGGCCTAAAATTGGGAAATGATGTAGTGTAGTTGGAAGGATAAAGAAATATTGGCATAGACTGGAATCTATGCCAAATCATAATTTTCTGTTTCCTCTGTTCACACCCAGATCAACATAAATGAAGGGAAAATTTACAGATCCTGAATAACCAAATTACTATTATAGTTATGATGGACTTTTAATCAACTAATAAAATTATGGGCTAAGAAGACTTCTGTATTTAAAATGATTGCAAAAATAATGTAACAATTCAAAGATCTGTTGTTTTTTTATTAAATGAGACACTGAATATGAAATTCTTAGCAAGGTGTCTGGCAGAGTTCAAAGATTCTCTCTACTTTTGAAGTACAATATACACATTTTGTCACAGTGGGAAAAGATGCCCCATAGCTAGACAGAGATAGGCTAAGCAATTTACTACTCCCAGACCTCAGTTTACATATCCTAACATTAAAGGATGCCCTTGAGCTCTTGGGTACTCTTTTTGAAGATGTATTCTGCCTCTGTATCTAGACACCAAATTAATTTCCAAAGATCCCGACCTGAAAGATATAGTGATAAATTTTATAGTAATGTTCAAAGAGGGCATAATCAGCTCATAAACATACTTCTGATTGGCTACTGGTGAGATAAGTGGGAGTCAGCATTGTCAACTAGTCTGGGGTCTAGGTGCTGGTGGGCTGCTGCTGCTGCTGCTAAGTCGCTTCAATAGTGTCCGACTCTGTGCGACCCCATTGACAACAGCCCACCAGGCTCCACCGTCCCTGGGATTCTCCAGGCAAGTACACTGGAATGGGTTGCCATTTCCTTCTCCAATCCATGAAAGCGAAAAGTGAAAGTGAAGTCACTGAGTTGTGTCCAACTCTCAGCGACCCCATGGACTGCAGCCTACCAGGCTCCTCCGTCCATGGAATTTTCCAGGCAAGAGTACTGGAGTGGGGTGCCATTGCCTTCTCCGGCTGGTGGGCAATATACCCCTAATTTCTCCCACCAGGTGGGGACTTCAGTATCAGCAAAACAGCTGAAAGATATTATTATGTATATCCCTTGAGGGAAACCAGGACCTTGCCCTAAGGTTGCATTATTGTTTCTCTTGACTCTTCCTCCCTTGTCTCTGAGTCTCCTCCCTTCCCTAATCAGCAACTGTTTGACCCTACCTCTTTGGAACTCAGGGAAGGTCTTGGAGGGTGAATAAAATGTATTTCCAGTGGTCAAGAAATAGGGGAAACAGAAAAGCTTTTGCTCCCAGGAGTCCCACTGGGTCAGGCTCAGTATCATTTCCAAATGTCACTTTCTAGCAAGAAATGGTAGACATGAGAAATAAAATAAAATTCAGGACTAGAAAAAAATAACCAGGGTTTTGACAGGTTGAGAAGTTGTATCCAATGTGTGCTCAGTACTGTCTGACTGTGACCCTTAGGACTATAGCTTACCAGGGTCCTTTGGCCATGGGGTATTTCAGCAAGAATACTGGAGTGGGTTGCCATTAACTCCTTCAGGGGATCTTCCCCACCTAGGGATGGAACCTGCATCTCCTGCATTGAAGACAGATACTTTTACCTGTTGAGAAGCTGTGTAAAACTATTTTAAACTGAGTGTATAAAAGTAAAGCCTGTTAAAACTGAAGCATGTTAACATTTTTTAATTTTATTTGAGCAACTTTATTCCAACTGGACCTCTCCACACTGAAAGTGGTTAGGAAGGCTGAAGACAGGAGCTGCCTGTGGGTGGGTGGGAAGTGCAAAGAGATTTTTATAGAAAGAAGGCAGAAATAGAGTAAGAAGACTATTAATTGGCTATAGCTTAAATTCTAGTTGGCTGTTTGTTATTGGTTGCACTTAAGTTTCAAATTTGTAACCTTGAGACAACTCTCAGCTCAGATTCTGATTTTCTTCTACAGATCACACCATGGCATTAGAACCACTTTAATCTAACATCCTCCTTATTTAATTGGTTTAATAAGCTTTTATTAAGGAACCATGAGAAACTTCCTTTTATAAAATAAATTATCATTTTAAAAGGAAGTATCTGCCTGTGTCACCAGGTAAATTGCAGATAACATAATCATAGATTATTTTAATTTTAAAATATAACCCATATTGGATAGAAATTGAGCACCTTAAAATTAAAGTTAGTTTTGCATAATCTGTGCTCACAGGTTTGAGAGTATCTGCTCTTGTCATCAATTTTTTTTTTTACATGATAGTATACATGTTAGAATGCCATTCTCCCAAATCATCCCACCCTCTCCCTCTCCCTCTGAGTCCAAAAGTCCGTTATACACATCTCTGTCTTTTTTCCTGTCTTGCATACAGGGTCGTCATTGCCATCTTTCTAAATTCCATATATATGTGTTAGTATACTGTATTGGTGTTTTTCTTTCTGGCTTACTTCACTCTATATAATCGGCTCCAGTTTCATCCATCTCATCAGAACTGATTCAAATGATTTCTTTTTAATGGCTGAGTAATAATCCATTGTGTATATGTACCACAGCTTTCTTATCCATTCATCTGCTGATGGACATCTAGGTTGTGTCCATGTCCTGGCTATTATAAACAGTGCTGCGATGAACATTGGGGTACATGTGTCTCTTTCAATTCTGGTTTCCTCAGTGTGTATGCCCAGCAGTGGGATTGCTGGGTCATAAGGTAGTTCTATTTGCAATTTTTTCAGGAATCTCCACACTGTTCTCCATAGTGGCTGTACTAGTTTGCATTCCCACCAACAGTGTAAGAGGGTTCCCTTTTCTCCACACCCTCTCCAGCATTTATTGCTTGCAGATTTTTGGATCGCAGCCATTCTGACTGGTGTGAAGTGGTACCTCATTGTGGTTTTGATTTGCATTTCTCGAATAATGAGTGATGTTGAGCATCTTTTCATGTGTTTGTTAGCCATCCGTATGTCTTCTTCGGAGAAATGTCTATTTAGTTCTTTGGCCCATTTTTTGATTGGGTCGTTTATTTTTCTGGAATTGAGCTGCATAGGTTGCTTGTATATTTTTGAGATTAGTTGTTTGTCAGTTGCTTCATTTGCTATTATTTTCTCCCATTCAGAAGGCTGTCTTTTCACCTTGCTTATATTTTCCTTTGTTGTGCAGAAGCTTTTAATTTTAATTAGACCCCATTTGTTTATTTTTGCTTTTATTTCCAGAATTCTGGGAGGTGGACCATAGAGGATCCTGCTGTGATTTATATCTGAGAGTGTTTTGCCTATGTTCTCCTCTAGGAGTTTTATAGTTTCTGATCTTACATTTAGATCTTTAATCCATTTTGAGTTTATTTTTGTGTAGGGGTGTTAGAAAGTGATCTAGTTTCATTCTTTTACAAGTGGTTGACCAGTTTTCCCAGCACCACTTGTTAAAGAGATTGTCTTTACTCCATTGTATATTCTTGCCTCCTTTGTCAAAGATAAGGTGTCCATATGTGTGTGGATTTATCTCTGGGCTTTCCATTTTGTTCCATTGATCTATATGTCTGTATTTGTGCCAGTACCATACTGTCTTGAAGACTGTGGCTTTGTAGTAGAGCCTGAAGTCAGGCAAGTTGATTCCTCCAGTTCCATTCTTCTTTCTCAAGATTGCTTTGGCTATTCGAGGTTTTTTGTATTTCCATACAAATCTTGAAATTATTTGTTCTAGCTCCGTGAAAAATATGGCTGGTAGCTTGATAGGGATTGCATTGAATTTGTAAATTGCTTTGGGTAGTATACTCATTTTTACTATATTGATTCTTCCAATCCATGAACATGGTATATTTCTCCATCTATTAGTGTCCTCTTTGATTTCTTTCATCAGTGTTTTATAGTTTTCTATATATAGGTCTTTAGTTTCTTTAGGTAGATATATTCCTAAGCATTTTATTCTTTTCGTTGCAATGGTGAATGGAATTGTTTCCTTAATTTCTTTTTCTACTTTCTCATTATTTGTGTATAGGAATGCAAGGGATTTCTGTGTGTTGATTTTATATCCTGCAACTTTACTATATTCATTGATTAGCTCTAGTAATTTTCTGGTGGAGTCTTTAGGGTTTTCCATGTAGAGGATCATGTCATCTGCAAACAGTGAGAGTTTTACTTCTTCTTTTCCAATTTGGATTCCTTTTATTTCTTTTTCTGCTCTGATTGCTGTGGCCAAAACTTCCAGAACTATGTTGAATAGTAGCAGTGAAAGTGGACACCCTTGTCTTGTTCCTGACTTTAGGGGAAATGCTTTCAGTTTTTCACCATTGAGGATGTTTGCAGTGGGTTTGTCATATATAGCTTTTATTATGTTGAGGTATGTTCCTTCTATTCCTGCTTTCTGGAGAGTTTTTATCATAAATGGATGTTGAATTTTGTCAAAGGCCTTCTCTGCATCTATTGAGATAATCATATGGTTTTTATTTTTCAATTTGTTAATGTGGTGAATTACATTGATTGATTTGCAGATGTTGAAGAATCCTTGCATCCCTGGGATAAAGCCCACTTGGTCATGGTGTATGATCTTTTTAATGTGTTGTTGGATTCTGATTGCTAGAATTTTGTTGAGGATTTTTGCATCTATGTTCATCAGTGATATTGGCCTGTAGTTTTCTTTTTTTGTGACATCTTTGTCAGTTTTTGGTATTAGAGTGATGGTGGCCTCATAGAATGAGTTTGGAAGTTTACCTTCCTCTGCAATTTTCTGGAAGAGTTTGAGGAGGATAGGTGTTAGCTCTTCTCGAAATTTTTGGTAGAATTCAGCTGTGAAGCCGTCTGGACCTGGGCTTTTGTTTGCTGGAAGATTTCTGATTACAGTTTCAATTTCCGTGCTTGTGATGGGTCTGTTAAGATTTTCTATTTCTTCCTGGTCCAGTTTTGGAAAGTTGTACTTTTCTAAGAATTTGTCCATTTCTTCCACGTTGTCCATTTTATTGGCATACAACTGCTGATAGTAGTCTCTTATGATCCTTTGTATTTCTGTGTTGTCTGTTGTGATCTCTCCATTTTCATTTCTAATTTTATTGATTTGATTTTTCTCTCTTTGCTTCTTGATGAGTCTGGCTAATGGTTTGTCAATTTTATTTATCCTTTCAAAGAACCAGCTTTTGGCTTTGTTGATTTTTGCTATGGTCTCTTTTGTTTCTTTTGTATTTATTTCTGCCCTAATTTTTAAGATTTCTTTCCTTCTACTAACTCTGGGGTTCTCCAATTCTTCCTTTTCTAGTTGCTTTAGTTGTAGAGTTAGGTTATTTATTTGACTTTTTTCTTGTTTCTTGAGGTATGCCTGTATTGCTATGAACTTTCCTCTTAGCACTGCTTTTATAGTGTCCCACAGGTTTTGGGTTGTTGTGTTTTCATTTTCATTAGTTTCTATGCATATTTTGATTTCTTTTTTGATTTCTTCTGTGATTTGTTGGTTATTCAGAAGTGTGTTGTTCAACCTCCATATGTTGGAATTTTTAATAGTTTTTCTCCTGTAATTGAGATCTAATCTTAATGCATTATGGTCAGAAAAGATGCTTGGGAATGATTTCGATTTTTTTGAATTTATCAAGTTTAGATTTATGGCCAGGATGTGATCTATCCTGGAGAAGGTTCCATGAGCACTTGAAAAAAAGGTGAAATTCATTGTTTTGGGGTGAAATGTCCTATAGATATCAATTAGGTCTAACTGATCTAATGTATCATTTAAAGTTTGCATTTCTTTGTTAATTTTCTGTTTAGTTGATCTGTCCATAGGTGTGAGTGGGGTATTAAAGTCTCCCACTATTATTGTGTTATTGTTGATTTCCCCTTTCATACTTGTTAGCATTTGTCTTACATATTGTGGTGCTCCTATATTGGGTGCATATATATTTATAATTGTTTATATCTTCTTCTTGGATTGTTCCTTTGATCATTATGTAGTGGCCTTCTTTGTCTCTTTTCACAGCCTTTGTTTTAAAGTCTATTTTATCGGATATGAGTATTGCCACTCCTGCTTTCTTTTGGTCTCTATTTGCGTGGTATATCTTTTTCCAGCCCTTCACTTTCAGTCTGTATGTGTCCCTTGTTTTGAGGTGGGTCTCTTGTAAGTAGCATATAGGGGTCTTGTTTTTGTATCCATTCGGCCAGTCTTTGTCTTTTGGTTGGGGCATTCAACCCATTTACGTTAAAGGTAATTATTGATAAGTATGATCCCGTTACCATTTACTTTATTGTTTTGGGTTCGGGTTTATACACCCTTTTTGTGTTTCCTGTGTAGAGAATATCCTTTAGAATTTGTTGGAGAGCTGGTTTGGTGGTGCTGAATTCTCTCAGCTTTTGCTTGTCTGTAAAGCTTTTGATTTCTCCTTCGTATTTGAATGAGATCCTTGCTGGGTACAGTAATCTGGGCTGTAGGTTATTGTCTTTCATCACTTTAAGTATGTCTTGCCATTCCCTCCTGGCCTGAAGAGTTTCTATTGAAAGATCAGCTGTTATCCCTATGGGAATCCCCTGTGTGTTATTTGTTGTTTTTCCCTTGCTGCTTTTAATATTTGTTCTTTGTGTTTGATCTTTGTTAATTTGATTAATATGTGTCTTGGGGTGTTTCGCCTTGGGTTTATCCTATTTGGAACTCTCTGTGTTTCTTGGACTTGGGTGATTATTTCCTTCCCCATTTTAGGGAAGTTTTCAACTATTATCTCCTCAAGGATTTTCTCATGATCTTTCTTTCTGTCTTCTTCTTCTGGGACTCCTATAATTCGAATGTTGGAGCATTTCATATTGTCCTGGAGGTCTCTGAGATTGTCCTCATTTCTTTTAATTCGTTTTTCTTGTTTCCTCTCTGGTTCATTTATTTCTACCATTCTATCTTCTATTTCACTAATCCAATCTTCTGCCTCTGTTATTCTACTATTTGTTGCCTCCAGAGTGTTTCTGATTTCATTTATTGCGTTATTCATTATATTTTGACTCTTTTTTATTTCTTCTAGGTCCTTGTTAAACCTTTCTTGCATCTTCTCAATCCTTGTCTCTAGCCTATTTATCTGTGATTCCATTTTGATTTCAAGATTTTGGATCATTTTCACTATCAATATTCGGAATTCCTTCTCCGGTAGATTCCCTAATTCTTCCTCTTTTGTTTGGTTTGGTGGGCAACTCTCCTGTTCCTTTACCTGCTGTGTATTCCTCTGTCTCTTCATCTTGGTTATATTGCTGCGTTTGGGGTGGCCTTTTTATATTCTGGGAATTTGTGGAGTTCTCTTTATTATGGAGCTTCCTCACTTTGGGTGGGGTTGTATCAGTGGCTTGTCAAGGTTTCCTGGTTAGGGAGGCTTGTGTTGGAGTTCTGGTGGGTGAAGCTGGGTTTCTTCTCTCTGGAGTACAGTGGAGTGACCAGTAATGGGTTATGAGACATCAAAGGTTTTGGGATAATTTTGAGCTGCCTGTATATTGAAGCTCAGGGGAGTGTTCCTGTGTTGCTGGAGAATTTGCATGGTATGTCTTGTTTTGGAACTTGTTGGCCCTTGCGTGGAGCTTGGTTTCGGTGTAGGTATGAAGGCATTTGATGAGCTCCTATTGCTTAATGTTCCCTGAATTCAAGAGTTCTCTAATGTTTTCAGGCTTTGGATTTAAGCCTCCTGCTTCTGGTTTTCAGTTTTATTTTTACAGTAGCCTCTAGACTTCTCCATGTATACAGCACTGATGATAAAACATCTAGGTTAAAGATGAAAAGTTTCTCCACATTGAGGGACACTCAGAGAGGTTCAGTGAGTTACAAGGAGAAGAGAAGATGGAGGGGGTAGTTAGAGGTAACTGGAATGAGATGCGGTGAGATCAAAAGAGGAGAGAGCAAGCTAGCCAGTAGTCACTTCCTTATGTGTGCTCTATAGTCTGGACTGCTCAGAGGTATTTACAGAGTTATACGGGGAAGAGGAGAGGGAGGAAGTAGACAGAGGTGACCAGGATGATAAGAGAGAGGAATGAGAAGGAGAGAGACAAATCCTGCCAGTAACCAGTTCCTTAGGTGTTCTCCACCGTCTGGAACAGAGATTCACAGAGTTGGATAGAGAAGAGATAGGGGAGCAAAGAGACAGAGGCCACCTGGTGGAGAAAAAGGAGAGTCCAAAGGAGGAGAGAGTGGTCAAGCCAGTAATCTCGCTCTCAGGTAAACTTGGGTAGTGAAGTTTGGGTTTTTAAATGTACAAAATTGACAACAAAAACCTAAGAGCAAAGATTAAAAATCTAGAGTAGAGGTTGGATTTTCAAAGATACAATATTAAAGAAAAGCAGAAGGAAAAAGGAAGAAAGAAAAAAAGAATTATTAAAAACAAACAAACAGAAAAACAAACAAACAAACAAACAAAACCCAAAAAACCACCAACAACCATCCAAAGACTATATATGGTGTTTGCCTTAAAAAGTATGTTTTTTTTTTAAATAGTAATAGTAGGTTATAGAAATAAAAATTAGAGGAAAAATAGAAGACAACAATTTTAAAAAGTTAGAAAAAAAAGAAAAAAGAAAAAACAAAACAAAACAAACAAACAAAAAAGGAATGAGTTTAAAAATAGGAAAAATAGATCTAGCCCTTCTCTGATGTTGTGGGCCATGTGGGATCACTTCCAAGGTGGTTCCCTCTGTTTAACTTCTTCTGTTTGCTGGTTTTTTAGGCTCACTAGTTCAGTCGCACTGTGGGGAGGGGGGCTGCTGGAAACAAATAGCACTGTCGTGTGCACACCGCATCTCAGCCCCCCACTTGACCTGTCCTTTCTCGCGGCACACAAACCGCTCCGGCTCTACGATGCTCAGCCGGGAACCGTCTGGGGCCAGCCCTAGGCTGCGTGCACTTCCCCGGTCCAAGCCGCTCAGGTTCGGCGCTCAGGCAGCCCTCAGAGGCACAGATTCGGCTGGGACTGCGCTTTGTGCCCTTCCCAGGTCCGAGTAGCTCAGGAGTTTGGCGAGCACAATCGCCGCGGCTTGTCACTTTTTCTGCCGCTGTAGCTCAGCTTTCTGGGTGGACCGCTGGCGCACCCCATGAGGCAGATGTCCAGCACCCCCAGAAGTCTTAGCAAAGGAGCCTGCTTGCAGTTAGGTAAGTACAGTCTCTCCGGGTCTGCAATTGCCCCTTTCCAGTCCGTACGGCTCTGGCTGCCTGTCCCCGGCGGGGGATGGTCTGCAGCCGGCTTTTCCCGTTCCGTCCTTTGTTCTGTGCTCGGTGTCTTATGTTCAAGCTTTTCGCGTGGTAGCTATCCCACAGTCTGGTTTGCTAGCCCAAGTTAGATCGTTCTGGTTGCGCGTGGGGCGTTCCTGCCCGATTCTTACAAAGCTCTGCAGCCCGCGCCTCCCGCGCGTCCCTGCCCTGCCCCCGACTTCCCAATGGTGGCTGCAGGCGTCTGTGCTGCTTTTCCGCTGGGGGAGTTACTGTTGGGCTTGTAATCTGTTGGTTTTAATTATTTATCTATTTTTCCTTCCTGTCATGTTGCTCTCTGTGTTTCCAAGGCTCGCCACAGACTTGGCAGGGAGAGTGTTTCCTGGTGTTTGGAAACCTCTCTTCTTAAAATTCCCTTCCCGGGACGGGCTTCCCTTCCCAGGATGGAGCTCCCTCCCCACCTCCTTTGTCTCCTTTCTCGTCTTTTATATTTTTTCCTACCTGTTTTTGAAGACAATGGTCTGCTTTTCTGGTTGTCTGATGTCCTCTGCCAGCCTACAGAAGTTGTTTTGTGGAGTTTGCTTGACGTTGAAATGTTCTTTTGAGGAATTTGTGAGGGAGAAAGTGGTCTTCCCGTCCTATTCCTCCGCCATCTTTCTGCCTAAGTATCTGCTCTTGTCATTAATTTTGGAAGAAATCCTGAAAGATACTTGGGATCAATAACTTGCCACCATGATGACTAGGATTGTTATTTTTATTTGTCTCATTGGCAGTAAAATGAACCCACCTTAATGAATCTGAGTCAGTTGAATCCCACTGAAATGTATTTGGAAAGCTGTCCCTTAAAATGTCCCTGTCTTTTTTTTTTTTTTCCTTCCTTACTTGTTAGCCTGTAGAAAGCTCTGCACATAATTATTCATGTGTAAGGACAGAAGAGATGGGATTTCATGAGAAAGGACATTGCAACTGCCTTTAAGTGTTTCATTTTGCATACCTAAAATTCATTTAACGCATATCTCTCAGAGTCATCTAGAGAATAATTGAAATGTTTTGGAAACACCTACCCATTTCAAGTTACAGAGGCTTTATTACTCTGGCAAGTGATCCTTTGGCTACAGAAAATCTAAAATATAAATTGGAGAAATGTGTTACTGTTTGCAAAATCCGTCCTGCTAAATTGTTTCTTTAAATAAAACCAAAGTCAGCAAAAATGTGTTTCTGCAGCTGTTATTTCATAGTGCATTTCACTACTTAACCAGATTTGAAGAATTCTAAGCTTTTAAAGGAGAATCTACCTCTGTCTTGTTAATAATTCCTTTCTTTCATAGTCACAATGGGAATAAAAGAAACCTAGTTTTCACAAATATTTGATTATCTTGAAAGTTGACACTGGAAAAGAAAAGAGCAGTATTTCTGAGATATCTATAAAGTCAAGTTTCAATTTTTTGCGTGGAATTTATGTGACTGTTATATCAAGCTTTTTTAAAATGTGGTCAGCACTGTCTTTGGTTTATTATAAATTGGTTTCCACATGAAATGCTTTATATAGTACAATAAATTGATTGCTGCTGTATATTGGTTTGTGTTTATAATATATTGGATTGACTGAGTAATAAATCTTTCTTTTCAGCAATTACTTTTATTGGTGTGAGTAAATTATACTGGTTTCACAGTGAGCCAAATGTTTTGCATATAAATTATACTGTTTTTGGTCAGGTGATGTTGAGTTTAACATTTAATTTAAAGATTGGGGATATTTGTATATATTATATATATATACAAATATTACATTTCTTAGGGCTGTTATATAATTTTTTGCAGCTAACAATAGTTTGTTCTAAAGTCTCATATTTAACTTGAAAAGATTTGGTTAAGTTAGATAAACATTTTCATTTTCTCTCAGTTTGTCTTTGGTATATTTGATGGAAAAACTGCACTGAGTGTATTTTTTTGTTATTCTGGACTCCTATCAAGGTGTGTAGGATATGGAAAATGACATTTCAGTCCAATATAATGAAAAACATTTTAAGAATTATAGCTTTACAAAATGATAGGAGCTTCCTCAACTTTTGAAATAATGAGTCTTTGTAACAAATGGCTATATTTTATAACAATATGATATTATATTACAACTCAAATTCTTGCACCTGCACTTTAAGTCTTTTAAAATGTGAAAATTCTACCATTTCCTGTAGTTTATTTAATTCCATAATTTTTAAATATCGCTGTGTATTTAATTATTTCAACCAACAGTAATTAAGCAACTGTTTTGTGCTTACTGCATTGGATATCACAGATAGAAAATATTTCTATTATAGCAGAAACTTCCATTGGACATCATTAATTAAAAATAAATAATTTTTAAAAATGATAGATTTGTTTTATTATCTTAAATTCTAAATCTGTATATTACAGATTGTTTTACCATGGAAGAATTGTTCCATGGCATGTTACACAGATAAATCTTTTGGTGATAGAATGATGGATTTAAAAAAAAAAAAAAAAAAGACTATGCTAGACAAAGTTAAAAAATTTGATTAGGCCAGGACTCCATAAGACCCAATAAGTCTAATGTGTTTGAACACTGTGACTATTCAAGATGGGATATATTGTATAATGTTCTCTAAAAGTATTTGGCTATAAGAATGTCACAGATTTTTTTTTTCTTTTTAAGAGTCTTTTTAGAATGGAGCCTGTGAAATATCATGGAGAGAGTTTTTTATATTTTGGAAAATATTTGAATCAAGACATTTATATTATGCTCATTATAGGTGCCTATGATTCTATTTTATAAAATTCTTTACTGTGTTAATAGAGATTTTTCTCTCCACTATAAGTTTGGTAGATACCTATTATGAGATTAGAAAATGAGTGGCATCAAATATATACTAACATCACAAGGTACTACTAATTCATTAAATAAATACACTATATTTCTTTTTTAAGTGAAGTATGGCTCACTTAGAGATTATATTAGTTTCAGATACACAACACAGTAATTCAACATTTTTATAGATTCTTCCATAGACTATATTCCTAATGGAATATTTATTAAAATGACTTATTTCAATTTAAAGAACCAATAATAAAAGAATACATTAGAAGTTGTATTTGGAGAAGATGTTCTTCTCCCAATTAATGTTTCTATCTTTCTTCCTAAATTTCCTCACAGGTTGCTGCCTCATGAAACTTAACTTTTTTTCTCAAATTCTAATAGCTATTCTGTTGCTATCAGTAGCTAACATTTACAGAAATTTTACCAAGTTTTGAACAATGCACTAGTCTTTTTATAATATCGTTGCTTTGTATGTTTGTGTGTGTGTGGGGGGGGGGGGGCGGGGCGGGCTCAGTCATTTCAGACTCTTTGCAACCCTTTGGACTCTACGTCTTCTGTTCCTGGGATTTTTCAGGCAAGATTACTGAGGTAGGTTGCCATTTTCTCCTCCAGGGGATCGTCACAACCCAGGGATCAATCCCACAACTCCTGCATTGCAGGCAGATTCTTTACCGACTTAGCCACCAAGGAAGCCACAGTTTTGAAATTTGAACCTAGATCTTTTGGACTCTTTGTACTTTCCAGCCTTATATAGTGTTTCATGTATTACAAAAGTATTGCCTTTTTTGCTGATACATTTTTACTTGTCTGGATAACATATTTCTGATTTATTTCAAAGTTTACATTATATTTTCACTACTCCTACGTATGTTTCATCCTTGGAAACTTTGTGACTCTGTTCTGAATTGTCCCCGGCAAAAGTATGACCACCATCCTCCATCTTAACACTTTTCACACTTTTCGGCCGGATGTGTGTAACTCCAAAGCCTGGTCATTACTTGCCTCATGCTCCTTTCTCTTGATCTTCAAAGCCAGCAACAGCAGGTTAAGGCCTTTTCTCATTGCATCACTTCAACCTCCATGTCTGTATCCACCCACTGGTATCTGTATCACCCAGTGGTGAAGACCTTATGATTACGTTGGGCTTGTGTGGATGATCCAGGATAATCTTTCCCTGGTAAAATCATCAAATTAGCAATCTTCATTCCATGAGCAATCTTAATTCTCATAACATAGTAACAGTTTCCAGCAATTTGAACATCTGCATTTTTAGGGGGCCATTATTCTGCCTAATATGGAGTGGAATATATGTGTGTGTGTTTTCTGTCTTTTTGTTCTTGAGTAAAATGCCTAGACTTTGGTGTATATATTTAGTCTGCTTCATTTCCTATTGTAGTAAACACATCTGGACAACCTCAGGAAAGCCTGAACATATGCCATACATTTCTTTTTATTAGGCTTGAAGACTAGATTAGTGACAAGGAGTATACAATCCATGAGTCACTTAGTTTCTATCTGACTTTTATGTGTCCATGATGTGATTGTATAAGGAATACTCATTTAGAAATTGCATATTGCTATTTCTTACTTACATCTCAATATTAATGTATGGCAAAATGTGATATCTGTTTCCATTGGAGTGCTTCTATTTGATAAATTGGGTAATCTAAGTCATGAGAGTATTATCCTCAAAAGGCAAAATAACTCATTTTTATTTTAAAAGAAACATATTTTACATGGCTATTTTTTTATAACAAATTCGAATTTAGCAAAATTGTATAATCTTTGCTTTCATTTTTCAAGCCTTGTGGGAAATGTGTTAAAATGTGCTAGTGTTACAGAGATAAGCTGGATTCTACATTTATGAATCCTTTTCAATGTATTTTCTTCGGTTACAGCTGGCTAGAAGAATTGATGCAAGATTAAGGGATGGATGGAAGCAAAAAAGTAGCTTTTGATTTAAGGAATTTATTTCTAGTGATTATCAAAAATAGATTGCTGCCAGGAGTTTTCAATAGTAGCTTTTGTTGTGGATGTTAAGATTGCAATATGGGTACCTCATTTTCTTTTTAACCCAAAAACCTTGCTTTAATCTGTGGGAAAAGACCTAGATAGTTGAAAGCTGAGCAGAAGCTGGGTAGGAAAGAACTTTTCAGCAGTTCTGCCATGCACTGTCCTTTAATAATCACTCTGAAACTTGTCATAGGTGCTTATGCTGTTCTTGGTATTCATTGTTTTTGAAACTGGAGCATCTAAATAATATCTAATAATAAGTACCAGATTCTTTAACAGGCACTTGAGATTTATTTTTCAGTTGAGTACATCTGCCAACTTTGTATCTTTAAGGACTCTTTCTTTATTTTTTGTACTTATTTAACTTTCCCCAAAAATACATGTTCTTGCTTTTTAAACTATTATTATTCTTTCATTCCACCTTTCATTTTTAGGCACTTTAAGAGAAACAAGAACTACTTTTATGTGCTGTGTCTGCTATCTTTCTAAAGTTCAATTTCAATATTTATTGACAAAATACTTTCTCTTTAAAAGTGGTTATGAGAGGAAGTAGCTTTAGTATATGAGGTGCCCCACAGCCTGCTAGGTGTCCACTGAATTTGTGATCATTTTGGCAAAGTGTCCAGCTTACTTTCTTAAGTTGACTGTATTTATCTCCAAAGTAATATATACAAATCAAAGTGAAAAAAAAAGTTTTTAATAGTGACTTTGAGATTTAACTTCATTTTGAATACTTGAGATAATCTATTTTTATTTCCTCCAGATTTTCATTGATTTGAAGAAATTTAAAACAATTAAATCCCATGCACTTTAAACACCCAGCTGTATAAACTGTACCTCAAAAGAATGAAAATTGTATTGCAATTTTTTTTTTGATGATGATATTTTTTGCCAATGAAAGATTATTTTATATTAATTTTTGGCATCTGGATCTCCTTCATAGATTGATATCTCCACAATTGGCTATAAAAATCTTATTTAGAAATTTAAATAAATCAGACTACCAGGTTCCATAACATGCTCTGCTACTGGCATTAATTATGAATATGCAGAATATGCAGAGATCAATATCAGACTCATGATCGAAATATGTCTGTGTCTTTGCAACCCTATGGACTGCAGACCTTAGGCTCCTCTGCCCATGGGATTCTCCAGGCAAGAATACTGGAGTGGGTTTCTGTTTCCTCCTCCAGGGGAACTTTCCAATCCAGGGACTGAACATGTATCTTTTGTTTTTTTGCATTGGTAGGCAGGTATTCTATGACTAGCGCCACTTGGGAAGCCCATAATCAACTACAGACATACTAAATTTAGCTGTCATCACGATTATGCAAGCTATCATCTAATTTCTGAACACTTACTATTAAAGGTAGTGGATCACTATAGACTTGAGATGGATTTTATAGAAATAAAAACCTTCCTCAGTATTCCCAGAATAGAGATGTGACTGTGTATCATTTAATGACTGAAAAGAAGCTATGACACCTCTCATCCTTTCCTTTCTTCCTTCCTTCCTTCCTTTTTTTCTTTCTTTCCTTCATTCTTTCATTTTGCCTTTTTGTTTTAGTGAAGATTATCTAGAAGTTTCCTTTCTGAATCCCTCTCAGGATACATTAGCCAAAACTGAGCCAAATACTCATTTCCAGCACATAAAAATGGAACAAGGCTGATTGGCTTAAACTTGGGTTAAGAATGTTTTACCATGGACCATGGACAGGGATTATCTTTGCTGAGTTATATATAGGCAAGCTACTCATACAAATGAGAACTTCTGCAAGGAAGGCAGGTAGGTAGATGATGATAACAACCAACAGTGTAGGCTGTACATTTTTTGCATATTTATATCAACAATATCTGAAAGCATACAAAGCATATTTTCGGAAGCCCATAACTTTTATTAAATATTAGTAAACCTACTCTTCTTGATTCACAAAAATTATGTTGAAGCTTCTCTGCTACTCTGTTTTCATGCATTGAATAGAATTCACAATCATTTATAAAGTTAATATTTATTAAGTCAGTTCAGTTCAGTTCTGTTGTTCAGTCATGTCCGAAACTTTGTGACCCCATGGATGCCAGGCTTTCCTGTCCATCACCAACACCCAGAGTTGCTCAAATTCTTTTAAATCTAATCAGTGATGCCATCCAGCCATCTCATCCTTTGTCATCCCATTCTCTTCCTGCCTTCTCTTTCCCAGAATCAGGGTATTTTTCAATGAGTCAGTTCTTCACATCAGGTGGCCAAAGTATTGGAGTTTCAGCTTCAGCATCAGTCCTCCAATGAATATTCAGGACTGATTTCCTTTAGGATGGACTAGTTGGCTCTTCTTGCAGTCCAAGGGACTCTCAAGAGTCTTCTCCAACACCACAGTTCAAAATCTTCAGTTCTTCATCACTCAGCTTTCCTTATGGTCCAACTCTCACATCCATACATGACTACTGAAAAAATCATAGCTTTGACTAGGCTGACATTTGTCAGCAAAGTGATGTCTTTGGTTTTTAATATGCTGTCTAGATTGGTCATATCTTTTCTTCCAAGGAGCAAGTTTCTTTTAACTTCCTGGCTACAATCACAATCTGCAGTGATTTTAGAGCCCCCCAAAACAAAGTCTCTCACTGTTTCCATTGTTTCTCCATCTATTTGCCATGAAGTGATGGGACCATTGGCCAAGATCTTAGTTTTTCAAAAATTGAGTTTTAAGCCAACCATTTCACTCTCCTCTTTCAGTTTCATTAAGAGGCTCGTTAGTTCTTCTTCTTCACTTTCTGCCATAGGGTGGTGTCATCTGCATATCTGAGGTTATTGATATCTCTCCCGGCAATCTTCATTCCAGCTTCTGTTTCATCCAGCCCAGAATTTCTCATGATGTACTCTGTGTATAAGTTAAATAAGCAGACAATATACAGCCTTGATGTACTCCTTTCCAATTTAGAACTAATTTGTTGTTCCATGTCCTGTTCTAACTGTTGCTTCTTAACCTATACACAGATTCCTCAGGAGGCAGGTTTCCTGAAGAATTTTCCACAGATTGTTGCGAACCACACCCGCACATTCAAAGGCTTTGGCATAGTCAATAAAACAGAAGTAGATGTTTTTCTGGAACTCTCTTGCTTTTTCCATGATCCAATGGATGTTGGCAATTTGATCTCTGGTTCCTCTGCATTTTCTATATCCAGCTTGAACTTCTGGAATTTCATGGTTCACGTACTGTTTGAAACCTGGCTTGGAGAATTTTGAGCATTACTTTTCCAGCATGTGAGATGAGTGCAATTGTGCAGTAGTTTGAACATTCTTTGACACTGCCTTTCTTTGAGATTGGAATGAAAACTTTTCCTGTCCTGTGGTGTGTGCTGAGTTTTCCAAATTTGCTGGCATATTGAGTGCAGCACTTTAACAACATCATCTTTTAGGATTTGAAATAGCTCAACTGTAATTCCATCACCTCCATTAGCTTTGTTCATAGTGATGCTTCCTAAGGTCCACTTGACTTTGCATTCCAGGATGTCTGGCTCTAGGTGAGTGACCACACCATTGTGGTTATGTGGGTCATGAAGACCTTCTTTGTTTAGTTCTTCTGTGTATTCTTGCTCCCTCTTCTTAATATCTTCTGCTTCTGCTACACTTGTACTATTTTTGTCCTTTATTATGCCCATCTTTGCATGAAATGTGCCTTTGGTATCTCTAATTTTCTTGAAGAGATCTCTAGTCTTTCCTATTCTATTGTTTTCCTCTATTTTTTTTTTTGCACTGATCACTGAGGAAGTCTTTCCTATCTTCTTGCTATTCTTTGGAACTCTCCATTCAGATAGGTATATCTCTCCTTTTCTCCTTTACCTTTAGCTTCTCTTCTTTATTCAACTATTTTTAAGGCCTCTTCAGACAACTATTTTGCCTATTTGCATTTATTTTCCTTGCGTATGATCTTGATCACCGCCTCCTGTACAATGTCACGAACCTCTCTCCATAGTTCTCTAGGCACTCTATCAGATCTAATCCCTTTAATCTATTTCTCACTTCCACTGTATAATCATAAGAGATTTGATTTTGGTCATATCTGAATGCTCTAGTGATTTCTCCTACTTTCTTCAATTTAAGTCTGAATTTGGCAATAAAGAGTTGATGATTAGAGCCACAGTCAGCTCTTGGTCGTGTTTTTGCTGATTGTATAAAGCTCCTCCATCTTTGGCTGTAGAAATATGATCAATTTAATTTCTGTATTGACTCTCTGGTGATGTCCATGTGTAGAGTGTTTTCTTGTGTTGTTGAAAGAGGGTATTTGCTATGACCAGTGCGTTCTCTTGACAAAATTCTATTAGCCTTTGCCCTGCTTCATTTTGTACTACAAGGCTAAATTTGCCTATTACTCCAGATATCTCTTGACTTCCTACTTTTGCATTCCAGTCCCCTATGGTTAAAAGGACATCTTTTTTGAGGTGTTAGTTCTAGAAGGTCTTGTAGGTCTTCGTAGAACCTTTCAACTTCAGCTTCTTCAACATTACTGGTTGGAGCATAAACTTGGATTACTCTGATATTGAATGGTTTGCCTTGGAAATGAACAGAGATCATTCTGTGATTTTTGAGACTGCACCCAAGTACTGCATTTTGGATTCTTTTGTTGACTATGAGTGCTACTTCATTCCTTCTAAGTGGTTCTTGCCCACAGTCATATGTATAGTGGTCATTTGAATTAAATTTGCCCATTCCAGTCCATTTTAGTTCACTGATTCCTTAAATGTTGATGTTCATTCTTGCCAGCTCCTATTTAACCACTTCTAAGACCACAAACAAGATCCAGTTTCCCCCACAGGTAGTCTCTCATCAGGAAGCTTCCATAAACCTCTTATCCTTGTCCCTCAGAGGGCAAACAGAGAGAAAGCTACAATCACAGAAATTTAATTAAACTGATCACATGGACCACAGCCTTGTTTAACTCAATGAAACTATGAGCCATGCCATGTAGGGCCACCTAAGATGGATGGGTCATGGTGGAGAGTTCTGAGAAAATGTGGTCCACTGGAGAAAGGGAATGGAAAACCCTTTCAGTATTCTTGTGTTGAGAACCCCATGAACAGTATGAAAAGGCACAAAATTAAGACACTGAAAGCTGAACTCCCCAGGTTGGTAGGTGCCCAATACACTACTGGAGAAGATTAGAGAAATAATTCCATAAAGAATTAAGAAAGGGAGCCAATGTGAAAATGGCACCCAGTTTTGGATGCAATTGAATAGAAATAAAATCTGATGCTGTAAAGAACAATATTTATTAAAGAGTGTTCAATAAAATACTGAAGGTGACTTAAAAATAAGGAAGTTGTTTCATAAATCTGCCACACTATTTGCCCAATATAGAAATACCTTCCTCAGTTCAGCCTGTTTAAGAGAAGCTCAACTGGATATACTAAAAGAATTCTTGGATACAATGAGGTGAAGGTTTATCAAAATTTTATGGTATGTACCAATGTGTTAAGCTCTTTGAAGAATGCTTAGGAATAAAATGTCTCTTTCTTTCCCAAACTCTAACTGAATTTGCTCATAGTTTAGCAATAAGATGCCATAACAATTTCCAAGCCAAATAAAAAGAAAATTTAGTAATTTACCAATCTAGGATACAGAAGACAATTTATTCTATATATTATTGATTTCAATAATCAACAGAATAAACGTGTAACTTTTCATTCCAATTCATGTGTTCTTCAGGAAGCCAAATTTAAAAGAAAATCTATTTTCATCAATAATTTCTTCTTATGACTCTCGACTTTGCTTTTCTATCACCTAGTTAAACAATCTGAAGCAACATCATTGACCAAAAAAAAAAAAAAAAAAAGAACCTCCGAAGAACTTAAAAGCAGTTACATTTTGATGATTTTAGATCAACATATTGAATGGCAGAGGCTAACATCTTATAGACATAAGCTTTCTCAGTTTTGGAGAGAAGTGCATATGCATGTTTTAATTTTTATTTGTTTCACTTTATTTTGTTTTGTGTTGTTCTGTGTTGCTTTTAGGGGAGTTAGAAACAGCACAAAAATTCAGATCTTTTACATATATCTGGATTTAAATAGTAGCTTTATAATCATGGGGAATCAACTTCTTTGATGCCCAATTTCTTCATTTACAAAATGTTTTCACTAATATCCAAAGATTTTTGCAAATTACAAATAATATACATTGCATTGCCTGGAGCATAAAGTATGTTTCATAAATGATAGTTATTTGTGTTTTATTAATTATAACTTTCCTGATAACCCCATGAATCTCAGCATGCCAGTCCTCCCTGTCCATAACCAACTGCCAGAGTCTACCAAAACCCATGTCCATTGAGTCGGTGATGCCATCCAACCATCTTCTCTTCTGTCATCCCTTTCTCCTCTTGCCCTCAATCTTTCCCAGAATCAGGGTCTTTTCAAATGAGTCAGTTCTTAACATCAGGTGGCCAAAGTATTGGAGTTTCAGCTTCAACATCAGTCCTTCCAATAAACATCAAGGACTGATCTCCTTTAGGATGGACTGGTTGGATATCCTGGCAGTCCAAGGGACTCTCAAGAGTCTTCTCCAACACCACAGTTCAAAAGCATCAATTCTTTGGTGCTCAGTTTTCTTTATAGTCTAACTCGCACATCCATACATGACTACTGGAAAAGCCATAGCCTTGACTAGATGGGCCTTTATTGGCAAACTGTTAGAGAAGACTCTTGAGAGTCCCCTGGACTACAAGGAGATCCAACCAGTCCATTCTGAAGGAGATCAATCCTGGGATTTCTTTGGAAGGAATGATGCTAAAGCTGAAGCTCCAGTACTTTGGCCACATCATGCGAAGAGATGACTCATTGGAAGACTTTGATGCTGGGAGGGATTGGGGGCAGGAGGAGAAGGGGACGACCGAGGATGAGATGGCTGGATGGCATCACGGACTCGATGGACATGAGTCTGAGTGAACTCCAGGAGATAGTGATGGACAGGGAGGCCTGGCGTGCTGCGATTCATGGGGTCGCAAAGAGTCCGACATGACTGAGTGACTGAACTGAATTCAATGTCTCTGCTTTTGAATATACTATCATCTAGATTGGTCATAACTTTCCTTCCAAGGAGTAAGTGTCTTTTAATTTCATGGCTGCAATCACCATCTGCAGCAATTTTGGGGTCCCCCAAAATAAAGTCAGCCACTGTTTCTACTGTTTCCCCATCTATTTGCCATAAAGTGATGGGATCAGATACCATAATCACAGTTTTCTGAATGTTGAGCTTTAGGTAAACTTTTTCACTCTCCTCTTTCACTTTCATCAAGAGGCTTTTTAGTTCCTTTTCACTTTCTTCCATAAGGGTGGTGTCATCTGCATATCTGAGGTTATTGATATTTCTGGCAATCTTGATTCCAGCTTGTGCTTCATCCAGTCCAGCATTTCTCATGGTGTACTCTGCATAGAAGTTAAATAAGCAGGGTGACAATATACAGCCTTGACGTACTCCTTTTCCTATTTGGAACCAGTCTGTTGTTCCATGTCCAGTTCTAACTCTTGCTTCCTGACCTGCATATAGGTTTCTCAAGAGGCAGATCAGGTGTTCTGGTATTCCCATCTCTCTCAGAATTTTACAGAGTTTATTGTGATCCACACAGTCAAAAGCTTTGGCATAGTCAATAAAGCAGAAATAGATATTTTTCTGGAGCTCTCTTGCCTTTTCCATGATCCAGTGGATGTTGGCAATTTGATCTCTGGTTCCTCTGCCTTTTCTAAATCCAGCTTGAGCATCCGGAAGTTCACAGTTCATGTATTGCTGAAGCCTCTCTTGGAGAATTTTGAGCATTACTTTAATAGACTGTGAGATGAGTGCAATTGTACGGTAGTTTGAGCATTCTTTGGCATGGGCTTTCTTTGGGCTTGGAATAAAGACTGATCTTTTCCAGTCCTGTGGCCACTGCTGAGTTTTCCAAATTTGCTGGGATATTGAGTGCAGCTCTTTCGCAACATCATCTTTCAGGATTTGAAATGTGCCAACTGGAATTCCATCACCTCCCCTAGCTTTGTTTGTAGTGATGCTTTCTAAGGCCCACTTGACTTCACATTCCAGGATGTCTGGCTCTAGGTGAGTGAGAGTGATCACACCATCATAATTATCTGAGTCGTGAAAATCTTTTTTGTACTGTTCTTCTGTTGTGTATTCTTGCCACCTCTTCTTAATATCTTCTGCTTCTCTTAGGTTCGTACCATTTCTGTCCTTTATTGAACCCATTATTAAGGACTTATTTGGCCCTTCCGAGTGTGTGCAGTCTTGGGCAACTACTTTGTTTATATTGATTTGCCAATAGATCACATCGCAGCCTCTTCACACTAAACTCATATTTATTTCAAAAATATTTTGTATGGCTAAATTGCAAAACCTCAACTATAATCTCTAGTAATACCAATACTTTCTTAAAGATATGCTTTGATTGTAGGATTCCGTGAAAAGTAGAATGAACTGACATGTTCGCTGTTTAGTATTAAAGGAAAGTGAAAAGGCAAAATTACCTGTACAATTGCAAAATATTTTCTCTAATCAGTTACATTAGCATGAATTAATAGGATAGTTCTAGTTTTCTAGTTTTTTTAAAAGAATTAATTTGAGACTGCCCACCCTATGAGCTTCTGACTTAGAGGACTGAATTCATCAACTAAATTCACAGCAGATTAATTAGCTAGTAATTTAGAAAGTTAGTCATCATTCAGTGATACTTATTAAGTGTCTTTACACTCATGAAACTTGTGTTAGAAGATTGGTTTGGAAGGGTTTAAACCTTGTATGACAAAACATTCTGTATGACAAAACATTTACGTGGCTTGGACACCCCAGTTTCAACCTAAATAATATATATCCTTGATGCTATTCATCCTTTTCAATGCTATTTAAAGGTAGATATTGAATACAATACATATGTGTAAGAAACCTCTGATGTGTTTTAGAGCCGGCATGACTTTCAGGAGGGTTTGATTAAATTATATTCCATGCTAAATATCCTAAATACTTTTCAGCATTGTGTGCACAATTGACAATCTTCCTTTCTTTCCTTTCTGTGGGGAATTTTTCACATCCTGTTTCCGTTCACAGATGAAAATCAATTTTGCGATTTCTTCCTAAAAGCTAATGGAAATTTGTTCAAATCACACAGTTACTACAGAATTTGCCCAATTCAGCAGAAATTCCTGCCTTGGTTCACTCATTAAGGAAAAGGCATAATATGGAACAACAAGGAAGTTTGAGGTCATGAATGAAGTAAATCTTCAGAGTCTGTAAACTCTTTACATAAATTGTGGCCAACTCAAGTCAGCCTCTTAGTTTTTTATTTTTAATGCTGATATTTCCTTAAAGATTTATCTAACAATTACTGTAAATGTAAATATATATATATATATAGTCATGTAGATGTATATGCTCACTCATGAAGGGGCATTTGCACGGGTATGCTGGGATGTCTTTTGAAAATTACATAGTTTGCATAGCGAGTGAAGAGATGGGAGCCACTGCTGGCCAGCTGTGAGAACCCTCCTGGGTTTCCCTGTGTTGCATTATCTTCCTTTTCTTTACTTTTCTATATTTGTGAAAACTGAGAAAGATGATGCACTTCAACACTTTGTTTGCCATGCTTGAGTTCTTTGCAAGTAGAAACATCTTCAGTGAGGATACTAACTATAAGATTTGTTCTTATGTGTAGAGAATTCTAGCAAAAGGTTTTCTAAAATAGCTTTCATTGGTAAAACTTTACCCACTTTCAAGAAATGTTTTGATTTTTTCCAACCTCCTTTGCCCATGGTGCAGTACAAGCAGGTTCCTTCTTACTTTGGCTTTAGTGTAACTACAGAACAGCAGGCTCAGCACCACCTTTAACCTCATGTACCCTCTTGTATAAAGTGAGTGATTACAATATATTTGCTCCTTGAGGTCATTCCATAGAAGAATCTCAGAACTGACAACTTCAGAGATATAATCTCATAGACCAGCTTGCTACAATGCTCTCAGTAGAATATTTTGTGAAATTTACAGTTATCTGATTCCCTCCTGGAGAGCTGGAGGAGTGGGAAGAGAGAGGTGCAGGCAAGGTGACATGACATTTAGTACAATCTTACCAGCATCAGAGCTAACATTTGTAACAACATTGATTAGTGCCACTGGTCAAGACAATAAACCATCCTAAAATTTATTCAAAGAAATCTGCTATGACAGTTTTACACATGTTTTAAACAGTTTCTTTGCACTTAATAAATCCTATTATTATTCTCCTAAAAAAATTTAATAGACTAAGATATAAGGCAACTTGAATCTTCATATAAGAGCAGAAGTCTTCTTTATAGAATCCTATATTATTATTTTAAAAAATGAGCATGCTTTCTATATATTTTATCCCATGAGGAAAAATAAATTTTGTAAACATTTGGATAAATATTTTTTACTTCAGATACGTGCCAGATTCATACCAAAGTAAACACACAGTGTATGGTTTACTATCATTTAATAATCAAAGTTTGACAAAATATCATCTTTACAATTCATTTTTCCTTTTGAAGGGTAATAAAGGATAGTTAACATATCAACATTTTGAAATAGTTATTTGTAAAGTCATTTTTAGTGAATTAAGAACAATGGATAATGCTTTGGGAATAGAGGGTAAGATGTGGGTAGGAAAGGGTTGTCCGCCAGATGTACTAAGGAAGCCAAGGTTGCACACATGTGCCATTGATCAATGACAATTGTTTGCTATCATTAAATACTAATCTACCTTAGGCTGCCTTTTTGTGAAAGTCTTTTCCTTTTGTGGTTGACCTTGGTGTTCACATTAACCTGATTTTGTCAGTTTATAAGCATCCTGTAAGGGAAAGGTTGAATTCCTGTCATGATTTGCCACTAGCCTAAACCCAAAGAGATGCCCTTGGGCGATGCACTTCCTGTGTCCACATATTTGATAGAGAATTAAAGTGGAACATAAAATTGCTTCAGTTTTATCTGGTGTGATTTACCTCTGACCATACTCCCCACTGAGGATTCAGACATGGAGCTTTACTACTTTATTTTTGACAGCCTAAGGTAAATTGAACATTTTGTAATGCATCTCCAAACTAATTCAGATTGAATTTAAAGAAAAACAACAACAACAACAACAACAACAAAAACAAACTATTGTTGTGCATGTAAAGAAAAATGTTTTATTTTCCAATTTCATGAATTTAATTTCATAATAGTCTTGAACCCACATCAACTCTTTCATGTCTTTCCTAATGAAAAAATGTATCTGTATGAGCCTTAAGATTTTATTATGTGCCTAGTTGTTTGCTTGCCACAAGGTTTTGTAACAGGAGGAAAAGGGACAGGGCACAACTTTTGAATGAATAACATAGCCCAAGGACACAAGATAAACTGGTTAGAATCAAATTCGACCAAGATGGCAGACAAGACAGGACCTTGATCCTCAATCAGCAAGTGAAGTGACACAGCCAGAGAAGCATGAGAGTTCCAAGGCTCTGTTAAAAGACCAAGGAGTGGGTGGTGGCCCAAACTCTAGAAATCCCTGCACCTTTCCAAAAACAGTTGGAATAAGCCTCCCACTCAATAGCATATGAAATTACCCGGTCTATAAAAACTAGCCACACCATATTTTGCGGCCACACTCGCCCTCTGGAATGGTCCGCACTCTGTTTGTGGAGTGTGCTTCTCTCTGTAAGTGAATAAATCCATTTCTTACCTATCACTTTGTCTCTCACTGAGTTCTTTCTGCAATGAAACATCAAGAACCTGAGCTTCATTAAGTCCTGAAACAGGGTACCATGGGTTTAGGCTGGGTTTGAGTCCCAGCCATGTGGATTCAAGTCCCAAGCAGGGTTTTGGCTAGGTTTGAATCCCATCCACATGGGTTTGAGGCCCAAACTGGGTTTTGGCCGGGTTCAAGTCCCAGCACATGGGTTCAAGTCCCAAACTGTGGTAAACGGTTTCAGTTTCACAATAACTGAAAATACAAGTGGTTCTTTGAATATAGTTCTTTGCCTCTCTGCAAGGAGATCCAACCAGTCCATCCTAAAGGAAATCAGTCCTGAATATTCACTGGATGCACTGATGCTGAAGCTGAAACTCTAATACTTAGACCACCTGATGCAAAGAACTGACTCATTTGAAAAGATCCTGATGCTGGGAAAGATTAAAGGTGGGAGGAGAAGGGGATGACAGAGGATGAGATGGTTGGATTGTATCACCGGCTCAATGGACATGAGTTTGAGTAAACTCTGGGAGTTGGTTATGGACAGAGAGGCCTGGCATGCTTCAGTACATGGGGTCACAGTCGGAGACAACTGAGCGACTGAACTGAACTGAATTGAACTGAGTTTACATATAGTTTCTAGGGGCACGTGTTCGATTATTATGGAACCACCCACCCCTACCCCACCTCACCCAAAAGATCAGGCAGTATTTGCCAGTTTTAGTAAGAAGTAAAATTATGTTCAAATTTCAAAGAATTTTATATGAGAAAAATAGTTTTGCTTGGGGTACTGATACCAAAAATTCAGCCTCAGTGCACAGTGTTGAACTGAACATTGGAGACAGAATTTGGGTGAAGTAGAAAACCATAGTTTTATTTTTTTGCCAAGCAAATGGGTATACAGGACTTGTTCCCTCAAAACTGTGTGTACCAAGCTGGAAGGATTTGGTGATTGGTTATATAGCAACGGTTCAAGGAAAGGGTTGCTCATAAGAATTAGTTTGTATTCAGGGCCTGTGCTCTATTAATGAGGATTCAAGTGTTCTCTGAATGATCTTCTCTGGTTCTTGAGAAAAATCAAAGATTCACCTTCTCTAAAATGAGGATTGCTTCATCAAGTACTTCATCTTCCATTTGTTGGAATTTTTCAGTTCAGTTCAGTCCAGTCACTCAGTTGTGTCCAACTATTTGTGACCCCATGAATCGCAGCACACCAGGCCTCTCTGTCCATCACCAACTCCCAGAGTCCACCAAAACTCATGTCCATTGAGTCAGTGATGCCATCCAGCCATTTCATCCTCTGTCGTCCTTTTTCCTCCTTCCCCCAATCCCTCCCAGCATCAGAGTCTTTTCCAATGAATCAACTCTTTGCATGGTCAAAGTATTGGAGTTTCAGTTTTAGCATCATTCCTTCCAAAGAACACCCAGGACTGATCTCCTTTAGAATGGACTGGTTGGATCTCCTTGCAGTCCAAGGGACTCTCAAGAGTCTTCTCCAACACCACAGTTCAAAAGCATCAATTCTTCTACTCTAAGCTTTCTTCACAGTCCAACTCTCACATCCATACATGACCACTGGAAAAACCATAGCCTTGACTAGACGGACTTTTGTTGGAAGTAATGTCTCCGCTTTTGAATATGCTGTCTAGGCTGGTCATAACTTTCCTTCCAAGGAGTAAGCATCTTTTAATTTCACGGCTGCAGTCACCATCTGCAGTGATTTTGGAGCCCCCCAAAATAAAGTCCAACACTGTTTCCACTGTTTACCCATCTATTTCCCATGAAGTGGCGAGACCAGATCCTGTGATCTTCGTTTTCTGAATGTTGAGCTTTAAGCCAACTTTTCCACTCTCCTCTTTCACTTTCATCAAGAGGATTTTTAGTTCCTCTTCACTTTCTGCCATAAGGGTGGTGTCATCTGCATATCTGAGGTTATTGATATTTCTCCTGGCAATCTTGATTCCAGCTTGTGTTTCTTCCAGTCCAGGGTTTCTCATGATGTACTCTGCATATAAGTTAAATAAGCAGGGTGACAGTATACAGCCTTGATGTGCTCCTTTTCCTATTTGGAACCAGTCTGTTGTTCCATGTCCAGTTCTAACTGTTGCTTCCTGACCTGCATACAGATTTCTCAAGAGGCAGGTCAGGTGGTCTGGCATTCTCATCTCTCTCAGAATTTTCCACAGTTTATTGTGATCCACACAGTCAAAGGCTTTGGCATTGTCAATAAAGCAGAAATAGATGTTTTCCTGGAACTCTCTTGCTTTTTCCGTGATTCAGAAGATGTTGGCAATTTGATCTCTGGTTCCTCTGCCTTTTCTAAAACCAGCTTGAACATCTGGAAGTTCACAGCTCATGTATTGCTGAAGCCTGACTTTGAGAATTTTGAGCATTGCTTTACTAGTGTGTGCTGCTGCTGCTGCTGCTAAGTTGCTTCAGTTGTGTCCGACTCTGTGTGACCCCATAGATGGCAGCCAGCTAGGCTCCCCCATCCCTGGATTCTACAGGCAAGAATACTGGAGTGGGTTGCCATTTCCTTCTCCAATGCATGAAAGTGAAAAGTGAAAGTGAAGACGCTCAGTCCTATCCAACTCTTAGCGGCCCCATGGACTGCAGCCTACCAGGCTCCTCCATCCATGGGATGTTTCAGGAAAGAGTACTGGAGTGGGTTGCCATTGCCTTCTCTGAGATGAGTGCAATTGTGCAGTAGTTTGAGCATTCTTTGGCAATACCTTTCTTTGGGATTGGAATGAAAACTGACCTTTTCCAGTCCTGTGGCCACTGCTGAGTTTTCAAAATTTGCTGGTGTATTGAGTGCAGCACTTTCACAGCATCATCTTTCAGGATTTGAAATAGCTCAACTGGAATTCCATCACCTCCACTAGCTTTGTCCGTAGTGATGCTTTCTAAAGCCCACTTGACTTCGCATTCCAGGATGTCTGGCTAGGTGAGTGATCACACCATCATGATTATCCGGGTCATGAACATCTTTTTTGTACAGTTCTTCTGTTTATTCTTGCCACCTCCTCTTAATATCTTCTGCTTCTGTTCAGTCCATACCATTTCTGTCCATTATCGAGCCCATCTTTGCATGAAATGTTCTGTTGGTATCTCTAATTTTCTTGAAGAGATCTCTAGTCTTTCCCGTTCTGTTGTTTTCCTCTATTTCTTTGCATTGATCACTGAGGAAGGCTTTCTTATCTCTGCTTGCTATTCTTTGGAACTCTGCATTCAGATGCTTATGTCTTTCCTTCTCTCCTTTGCTTTTCTCTTCTCTTCTTTTCACAGCTATTTGTAAGGCCTCCCCAGACAGCCATTTTGCTTTTTTGCATTTCTTTTCCATGGGGATGGTCTTGATCTCTGTCTTCTGCACAATGTCATGAACCTCCATCCATAGTTCATCAGGCACTCTGTCTATCAGATCTAGACCCTTAAATCTATTTCTCACTTTCACTATATAATCATAAGGAATTTGATTCAGGTCATACCTGAATGGTCTAGTGGGTTTCCCTAATTTCTTCAATTTAAATCTGAATTTGTCAATAAGGAGCTCATGATCTGAGCCACAGTCAGCTCCTGGTCTTGTTTTTGCTGACTGCATAGAGCTTCTCCATCTTTGGCTGCAAAGAATATAATCAATCTGATTTTGGTGTTGACTATCTGGTGATGTCCATGTGTAATCTTCCTTTGTGCTGTTGGAAGAGGGTGTTTGCTATAACCAGTGCGTTCTCTTGGCAAAACTCTATTAGCCTTTCCCTGCTTCATTCTGTACTCCAAGGCCAAAACTGCTGTTACTCCAGGTGTTTCTTGACTTCCTACTTTTGCATTCCAGTCCTCTATAATGAAAAGGACATCTTTTTTGGGTGTTAGTTCTAAAAGGTCTTGTAGGTCTTCACAGAGTCACTCATCTTCAGCTTCTTCAGCATTGCTGGTTGGGGCATAGACTTGGATTACTGTGATATTGATTGGTTTGCCTTGGAAACGAACAGAGATCATTCTGTCGTTTTTGAGATTGCATCCAAGTACTGCATTTCGGACTCTTTTGTTGACCATGATGGCTACTCCATTTCTTCTAAGGGATTTCTGCCCACAGTAGTAGATATAATGGTCATCTGAGTTAAATTCACCCATTCCAGTCCATTTTAGTTCACTGATTCCTAGAATGTCGACATTCACTGTTACTATCTCCTGTTTGACCACTTCCAATTTGCCTCAATCATGGACCTGACATTCCAGGTTCCTATGCAACATTGCTCTTTACAGCATCAGACTTTGCTTCTATCACTAGTCACATCCACAAATGGGTATTAATTTTTGCTTTAGTTATGTAGAAATGTTCAAAGATAGTGTTATGTGCATCCCTTGAGGTAGAAACCAGACCTCACCCCAAGGCTGCACTGTCGTTTTTTGGGCTGTTCCCCCTTGTCTCTGCATCTCCTCCATTTCTGATTAGCAACTGCTCATATCTGCCCTTTGGAGCTCAAGGAAGGTAATGGAAACTGGAGACTATTTCCTGCAAACAAGAAAAGTGGAACAAGGAAAGACTTCAGCATCCAGGAGGGCCATATGGTCCTGCTTGGTTTCAGTATGAAAGTGAAGTCGCTCAGTCGTGTCCAACTCTTTGCAACCCCATGGACCGTAGCCTACCAGGCTCCTCTGTCCATGGGATTTTCCAGGCAATAGTACTGGAATGGATTGCCATTTCCTTCTTCAGGGGATCTTCCCAACCCAGGGATTGAACCCGGGTCTCCCCCATTGTAGACAGACGCTTTACCGTCTGAGCCACCAGGGAACTCTTTGAAACATTGTAAGAAATTTTTTTTATGGTAAATTACATCTGATTATTTCCTGGAAGTAAGAAAATGCCTGACAGTCCACCTTTTTTTCTTTTTTCTTTTATTTTGGTAAGGAGTGCAAATTAGTATGTCAATGAACACATGCCTATTAAATCTTTTAGAGATTCCTGAATTGGTTGAAAACAGAAATTTAACTTATAGGTAATTCAGAGATAAATCATGATGTTTGAGACATTTTCCTGTCTTTGCAAATTCAAAATATCCTAATTATTTAAAAAATAAGCTTTATTAAATTAATTTCCTTCCTTCTTTCTTTCTTCCCTTCCTTTCCAGAAAACTATACCATAACTAGTTGCTTATACTTATTCTTTCCTTCAAAGACCCAAGCTCTGACCGAAATAGTAAAGAGAAAACCTGAGTAAAGGCAAGTGAAACTCTCCTTAGTTCTTCCAAGTAATTACTCCATATTTATTCTATAAATTTATTTTTTCTCTCCCTGTCTTCTTCCCATGTTTGGTTAGTTGATTTTTCTTCTTTATCTTGAAAATGCTATAGTTTGGGACTATATTCTGTAAACTAATTTTGAACTGGAGTTTTCTTAGGATGACTTGCCCTGCAAAGGCTTCTTAATTCCATGGACTACATATCTATGATCTGGATGACCTTACCTAGCCAGAAAAACACCAGACTTTTTTATTCCTTTTGGTCGAGCCAGGAAATCTAAAGATTGGGAAGAAAAATTACAGTATATAAAATAAAAAGAAAAATAATGACCAAGGGAAGTTACATAATTCCTTTGGAATTTAGTTTACAGACTTGGAAATTGAGATGATTTATGTAAATGGACATGAGTTTGAGCAAACTCCAGGAGATAGTGAAGGACAGGTAAGCCTGGAGTGCTGCAGTCCATAGGATGGCAAAGAGTCTAATATAACTTGGCAACTGAATAACGACAATAAATCAAGAAATAAAGGGTAATAGATTAAAATTAACATTTGTTTACTGGTTTCCCCATCACCTTTTTTTTGTTCCTCTTAATATCTGTTTGAAATGTTATTTTATTCTCATTTTATTGAAATGGATTATGAGAAAGAGTCAATAAATTTTTCTATATAAGATAAAGACAAATTAAACAACAAAATTAGAATGTTAATTTGATACTACCTTGAGTATTCATGTCTCCAAAATTTATATTTTTCTTCCATTTTATCTCATTATAAAAAATAAGATTGCTTGGAATCCCATACAAAAAGTAGCAGGAACAAACCGCCTCCCTTTTACGACAGAAGTTAGGAGGTTAAAAATGCAAGATTAAGATCTTAATTAGACATAGCTTTATAAAAACTCTGCTGAGTTTTTCCTTAACTTGCGAAGAGAGATCCAATGGTAAGATCCGGTGAAAGATAGAAGTGAATTTGATAACAGAGGAAAAGGATGAGCAGGCCCTTGTTGTTGTTCCATTGTGTCCGACTCTGCAACCCCATGCACTGCAGCATTCCAGTCTTCCTTATCCTTCACCATCTCCAAAGTTATCTCAAATTCATGTCCGTTGAGTGATGCTATCTATTTCATCCTCCTCCACCTTCTTCTCCTTTGGCTTCTATCTTTCCCAGCATCAGGGTTTTTTCCAATGAGTTACCTCTTCACATCAGGTGGCCAAATTATTGGAGCTTCAGCTTCATCATGAGTTCTTCCAATGAATATTCAGAGTTGAATTCCTTCAGGAAATTTCCTAAGTAGGCCCTTAGGAGAGAGCAAAGTAGAGAAAAGATGGAGACTGTGAACCAAAGATGGACCTAGTTTCCTAACTTTGGAAATTATACAGAACTCTTTTTTGAGAACTAGAATAGCTAATATTTCTGTTTTTAAATTGTAGTTAAACTGCCTTAGTCCCTATATCTTCCTGATCATTTAATAAACTTTATTATATGGATGATTTTGCTTCATTTGGAAAGAAAGGTGATTTTCTGTTTTCAATTTCTTGGTTGTTGGACTTCAATTTGCATAATAAATATACTTGGTACCAGTTTGATGGCCTTGGGTACAGTTAAGTGATTTGTGTTTTCCAGACCACTCATTTCTGTGATTAAATATAAACAATAATAGTCACAAATTGTACTTCATTGGCTCTATTTCTGACTCCTGGAGGGATTCAATTCATCATCACATTTGTGTAAAAAATTTTAGAAATCTGCCAGTCTTCTTTGGACAATGCTGATGGAAAACCCTTAGCTATTTCTGGTACCTTCCATAGCTTTTCCTTGTATTAAAATCAAAGCTGTTGCTTTGATGCTACTGGCCAATGGGGACATTGCTTCTGCTACTGCCTGTTGAGGACAACCAAGCCAAATTAGTTGCTTTCTAAAGTCTGTTGATACTGGCTTTCTGACTGTCCATCAGCAATACTGAGCATACAAATGTCTATATTCATCGCCACTGCCACACAGATCTGTCCCATTCTTACAGGAATGTTTGACACCAAGATGATTAACACTTAACATATAGTACTCTCATTATGGCTTCCCAGGTGGCACAGTGGTAAAGAATCCCCCTGCCAGTGAAGGAGAGGCAAGAGATGCAAGTTTGATCCCTGGGTGGGAATATCCCTGAAGTAGGAAATGGCAATGCAGTCCAATGCATTTGCCTGAAAAATTCCATGGACAGAGCAACCTTGCAGGCTATAGTCCATGAGGTCACAAACAGTCAGACACAACTGAACACACACAATCATGAGCAGGCACTCTCATAATACCAAAAGTTCTATAGCGAAAAGTAATTGTTTCCAATTAAAAGTTTCCTACATTATCATCTCAGGTCTCAGTCATGGGTTTTGTGCATAAGGACAATCCGAGTCAAACCCGCCCTACTGTCCTCAAATTATTTAGCAGACGGTCCTAATCAACTTGGCCTATTGTTTTCCAACAAATTGCTTTGCAACTCAAAAGCAATGCATAATTTTCCCAGAAAATCATTAATTATATTTGTAAATACGACTCATGGTGAATGTATGTAGTTATAAATTCCCAGAAAGTACTGAATTTTGTGGATAACCCAAAGTTTCAGTAAAATTAAAGAAAGAAAAAAATGCAGCAGTTTATGTCAAGGGGAAACCACAATGTCAAAATCCTCTAAAACATCTTCATGTTGGAGGTGAGGTGATGAGGTGAACAATTAGAGGTGGACATTCTCTAATCATAAAACACACTGCCTTTTCCATTACTCACTCACAGTTGCTTTACTGTTTTGATTCAAATCCATTATGTTTATTTTGATTTAAATGAAACTCATTTAGATATAATGAGTTGCAATGATATAAAATATAACCATATTGAATTGCACATTTTATAAATTGTTCCTTAGAATTAATAAATTATGTGAGATCAAGTGAACTGAAAAGACTGGAATCTAAGATCACATTACTTTGGGTATGTTCTTGAAAATTTTGTTGGATGAGCTATTGCAATTTTATATGTATCAAATAAAATGATTAAGTACTCTTTTATAGGTTAATTAAGTAAAATAAGATTATTTTGCAGGAACATGGACACCAGAGTCATGACTACAGACTCAAGGAGGGAGAGAGGTTGAATTTCTTGCCTCTTCTTTCAGATTATATGTGTCATTTTGGAAAGTACATTGTTTTTGTATTACCACTTATTAAAAATTTTCATTCCAAATATAGCAGGAGGATACTCAAAAATGAGTTTAATGAGTAATAGCCAGGAAAATATTGAATGTGTATTAAACATTAGGCACCAATATCATATCTGGTGAATTATTAACTCAATGTAGAAAATTACTAATTGTTGAGCCCCAGAATGTTTTGTCACAGTATCTTTGTAATCATGAGGTTTGTATCAAAACTCCACATTAAAGAAGAGAAGCAGAGGCTCAGAGAGTTACTAGGAGAGCTGGCACTTGGATGCAGCACAATCTGACCCTAAATTTTGTTAATACTGCCACATCGCAGATTTCCTTGTTGGTTCAGTGGTTAGGAATATACCTGCCAATTTAGGACACACGGGTTCGATTCCTGATATGGGAATATCCCACATTCTTGCTGTGGAACAACTAAGTCCATGTGCCACAACTATTGAAGCCCCAGCTCTAGAGTCTGCATTCCTCAATGAAGAATAGCCCCCACTCCAGGCAACTAGAAAAAGCCCACACGCAGCAATGAAGACCCAACACAGTCAAAAATAAATAAGTAATTGATTTAAAAATAAATTACCACATTGCTCCAGAGCTGCACGAAGATCATTTGCTATGTGACCTGAGATAAATTACCTGAAATCTGGACCTTATTTTTCTTTTCTATAAAAGTGCAAATAAAAACACTATCTCATAGAAAACTTCTGAAGATGAACTTGAATTTATATGTATAAAAAGCTTAATGTATGATACTTTGAAAGCACTCAGTAGCAGCTATTATTATCTTACATGTTATAAGTGACAATGCAGCTTTAGCAAGTATTTATAAAATAGCCTTAATTTACCTCCCTCACTTCCTTTTTTCCTTCTTTTCCACTGATCTATTTTTTTCAAATATAGATATTTTATTGATAATGACTACATCTCCATTCCACATACTGGATTGTTACTTTTTATATTTTGTGTATTTTTTTCCCCTCATAAAAATCTCATGTGGCAAGTGTGCTTTGGAGACACTGCCTTCAAATTTATTATTATTATCTGAAACAGCTGATGTTATTTTTTGTTATTTCACAGAAAAAAATCTCGATAATGCTAAAGACAATATCCAAAGTTATACAATTTATAAGTGATAGGTCCAAGATTACTAAGAGAGAAAACCAAGTTAAATAAGCCAAGTAAATACCCCCTCGTATGTTTCAAAGATAGATCTTGCTTGCTTGCTTAGGTTGTAAATGTATTGAAATTCAGGACTATTGTCTGTGTCTTCAGAGTTGAAACACAATAGAAAGAAAGAAAAGAAAGAGAGAAAGTGAAGTTTCTCAGTTGCATATGACTCTGCAACACCATGGATTGTAGCGTTATGAGACTCCTCCATCCATGGAGTTTTCCAGGTAAGAGTATTGGAGTGGATTTGTCACCAAATGGAATAAAATATGCTTTATATAATTATATACATTCTCATGTATACTTATAATAATACTTGACATGTATTATAATATGCAGACATATACCTTTATATATTTTATATAAATCAGTAATATAGATAGATAGATGTGTTTGTGTACATCTAGTAGGTATAAATCATGTTAATAAGTAATAGTCATTTAAAAAAATCACAAGTCAATGTCTCTGATCAAAACTTTCCGATCTCAATTAGAACTTCTTATCAGACTTAGACGGAGAAGTCATGGCACCCCATTCCAGTACTCTTGCCTGGAAAATCCCATGGATGGAGGAGCCTGGTGGGCTGCAGTCCATGGGGTCTCTAAGAGTTGGACACGACTGAGCGACTTTACTTTCACTTTTCGCTTTCATGCATTGGAGAAGGAAATGGCAACCCACTCCAGTGTTCTTGCCTGGAGAATCACAGGGATGGGGGAGCCTGGTGGGCTGCCGTCTATGGGGTCGCACAGAGTCGGACACGACTGAAGTGACTTAGCAGCAGCAGCAGCATGAGATTTAGAACAAAACTGAAACTCTTTACTGTGGACTAAAATTTGTGCATCATCTGGCCCCTGAATAATTCCAAATGTAATCACTACTTCCCTATCTCTAAATCTGCCCCAGCCATACCCTTCCTCATCCTGTTACTTTAAAATATCAAGTGTCCTTCTGCCTCAGTGCTTTTGCACTTGCAGTTTTCTCTGCCTTAAGCCCTGTACCCAATTTTTCATGTGGCTCACTTCCACAGTTCATTTTGTCTTCACGTTTATTAAGTATGTACGAGGTAATCTCCTAAACGATTTAAGTGAGTTATTTGAAACAAGTTATTATTCGGTGATCTGGGTTAAGAATAACGAGAAAGACAAACACTGTACGGTATCACTTATATGTGGAATCTAAAAAGGGCTTCTCTGATGACCCAGTGGGTAAAGAATCCACCTGTAACACAGAAAACACAGGAGACAGATTCAGTCCCTGGTTTGGGAAGATCCCCTGCAGGAGGAAGTGGCAACCGCTCCAGGAGTCTTGCCTGAAAAAACTCCCAACGACAAAAGGAGCCTGGAGAATTACAGTCCACGGGGTTGCAAAGAGTTGGACATGACTTAGAGATTGAGCAACAACACTATATCATATATTTGAAACTTGCCAAGAGAGTAGATATTCTTATCATAAAAAAAGAAAGCAAAGTAGTGGTAGTGTTTAAGAATATAAGTACAAAATGCAGATCTCATCCAGTGCTAACAGTATCAAAGCAACTAATGAATTGGGTTAAAAACACAAATTTAGATGTGTTATTTACTTAGCATCTCATCATTTTATGTACATGCACACCTCAAGCTGTATTATCTGAATAAATATTTATTGACTCTTAGAACAAAATGACAAAGACACCTCAAGGTCAGACTCTCTCAATAGGAAAGGCAGTTCTAGGGAATAGAAATCAATTATATAAACTATCAGTTGAATATGAATCCAAAGTAAATGTCGGTTCTATTATATACCTCAGAAATGGATGCTAAGATACAAGATAACAGCACAGTGGCTGGCCAAGTTCTCATCAGTTCAGTTCAGTTCAGTTGCTGAGTCTTGTCCGACTCTCTGCGACCCCATGAATCGCAGCACGCCAGGCCTCTCTGTCCATCACCAACTCCCAGAGTTCACTCAGACTCACGTCCATCCAGTCAGTGATGCCATCCAGCCATCTCATCCTCTGTCATCCCCTTCTCCTCCTGCCTCCAATCCCTCCCAGCATCAGAGTCTTTTCTAATGAGTCACCTCTTCGCATGAGGTGGCCAGAGTACTGGAGTTTCAGCTTTAGCATCATTCCTTCCAAAGAAATCCCAGGGCTGATCTCCTTCAGAATGGACTGGTTGGATCTCCTTGTAGTCCAAGGGACTCTCAAGAGTCTTCTCCAAACCACAGTTCATAAGCATAAACTCTGATAAAACAAATGCCCATATTAGTGTGCAACAAAATGAGCCATATAACAGTGAAATCGGGCATTTGTTTTGAATAACCAAAGAAAGTGAAGTTGCTCACTTGTGCCTGACTCTTTGCGACCCCATGGACTGTAGCTTAACAGTCTCCTCCGTTCATGGAATTTTGCAGGCAAGATTACTGGAGTGGGTTGCCATTTCCTTCTCCAGGGGATCTTCCCAACTCAGGGGTAGAACGCAGGTCTCCTGCATTGCAGGCAGATGTCTTACCATCTGAGCCACCAGGGAAGCAAAATCCTCATTAATTTGGAAGCATGTATGTGTATCCAGAATGGACTATTAAACTACAGTAGAACTTTTCATTTTTCAACATTACCTTCCATGCAATGTTCCCAGCTTCTTTGAACACATCAGGGAAATTTGGGGCAAGACAGAGTGCCTTGGAGGAATTCATTGGAATTACGGCTCAGCTTAAAGCCAGTCCATTCTGTGTTGGGAGCCTTTGTTTTAGCTATTTATAATTGAGGAGACAAAGCACTCTGGGCATTTTAACTTTATATGCTGTGTTAACTTATTCCCATCTGCATAACATTCAAGATTTTTTTTTTTTTTAATGAGCTCTGCACAAGTTTTTTAACCAGACAAATATGGGTTGGAATCCTGATGTTGCCGTGTTATCAGAAAGTTGTCACATTTCCTGGTTTACTCCTCTCAAAACTGAAAACGATAACTACTTCATGAAGACAATTAAGACAATCCCACAATTAAGTGGGATAGTTATGAGAAACATTATCACAGGTCATGGCAGAGTAGATATTTAATGTATTAGTTTCCTTATCTTTCTTCCTTCATGCAAGGATATAAAGTGGTCACATACCACTAGATAATCATATAGAATATGCCAGCCAATTATTATACAACATTCTTCAATATGTACATTTCCTACATAGTGATTATGTCAAAATATTTATTATGGGAACTTCCAAGTACTTTCTTGATTCTTAATGAGCCAAGTGCAGGGGAAGCTGCATTACTTTCTGCTCTTACTCGTTGATTCCACTAGTCCCAGGATTTTCAGCCCATTTCTGTTGAAAGCTTCTCTCTGTGTCCCCAGCCTTGTTCTAACCCTTCAGGTAAAAACTTAACCTGAACATCTAATTGAGCTGTTAGATAGTATTTCTGACATTACCTGGCCTAGAAGGACTATTGATCGATCTGCACACCCCACACCTAACATCCCTTTGCAAATCTATCCGTTTCGTAACTGAAACAATTTCTGCCCAGTTGCTCAGCCTAAAGCTGAGCAGGCTGCATGATCTCTTTGGATTCACTGCTTTCCGATGGTAAGTTCAACCTTAAAAAGTGTATCCCCAAACAACTATTTCTTCTCATTTTCTATGTTAAAGCTAATATCATCTCTCATTTAGACTAACATAATAATCTTCTAATAAGTTTCCTTGCCTTGACTCTTAAGCCCTCTTAAAGTACATTATTTATCCAGAGATTTTGAGAGAGTCTCTCTTCTTGACCAAATTAGACAGTCTCCTCTGACTCTTCTTTTGGACTAGGTCTTATCCTTGGACCCTGTCCTTGGCCTACTGAAGCAAGTTTTAGCAAGGAATCGAGATGAGTCACCTTGGTACCCTTGATATCTGATATCTAATCAAGTTCATTATCCCTCACCTTGATGTAACCTGAAAAGACCATAACCTGACTTTAGCAAGAATCTCCTTAAATCAGTTCAGGAAGAATCTCCCTATTCTTCATGTCTCCTCTTGCATTCATGCCTGCTAAGTCGCTTTACTCGTGGCTGTCTCTGCGCGACCCTATGGACTGTAGCCCGCCAGGCTCCTCTGTCTAGGGGAGTTTCCAGGCAAAAATACTGGAGTGGGTTGCCATGCCCTCCGCCAGGGCATCTTCCCAGTCCAGGGACTGAACCCACATTGCTTATGTCCCCTGCAGGTGGGTCCTTTACCATTAACACCACCTGGGAAGCCCATGTCTTCTCTTCAGTTCAGTTCAGTTCAGTCACTCAGTCGTGTTCAACTCTTTGCGATCCCATGAATCGCAGCACGCCAGGCCTCCCTGTCCATCACCAGCTCCCGGAGTTCACTCAGACTCACGTCCATCCAGTCAGTGATGCCATCCAGCCATCTCATCCTCTGTCGTCCCCTTCTCCTCCTGCCCCCAATCTCTCCCAGCATCAGCATCTTTTCCAATGAGTCAACTTTTCACATGAGGTGGCCAGAGTACTGGAGTTTCAGCTTCAGCAGCATTCCTTCCAAAGAAATCCCAGGGCTGACCTCCTTCAGAATGGACCAGTTGGATTTCCATTCACTGACTTTCTCATTTGCCTTGTTGGCTCTCAGTCCTCAACTGTCTTTCCTAAGTTGGAGGTCAACTTAGTTTTCTTACTGCAGAAGTCTCCTTCTTCAACTGCAAAGCTTACTGAATCAAATCTGGTCTTTATTGCTTTTACTGGTGTCTAGTTGTGTTTCTCTTAAAGATTATTCACCTTCCTTTAGAAAGTAGTCACACTTTCTAAAATATGACTCCCCTCTTTGTTAATGCCTTTTATTATTTCCCAATGAAATCCCGTATTTTTGCCAGTCTTTAAGATTATTGTATACTTTGAACCTCTTTGATTTTTCTTTTACTTTTTTCCCTTTTTGTTTTCGTCTTAGAATTTCATATGGTTACCTCTTTTTCATCAGTTAAAACATTATTCAAATGTCAGTTTTCTCAGAAAGCCTTCAGTGAATTCTCTACCCAAAGTTATGCCCCCTCAATCTCATCACTATTATTTTCATTATATTTATTTTCTTTTTTGCTATTCCCAGTGTGTTAAATATTCTTCTTATTAATTTATGTGATTGTTGCCGAGTCATTCCAGTGATATACCAGGATTTAGTGGGTACTGAATAAGTATTTTTTCATTAAGTTATCTGCCTATTTGCTTGTTTTCCTATAGAACCAGGAGGTAAAAATCATAAAGGCAAAATAACATAAAGAAATGAAGAAAGAAAACACTCAAAATACTAGAAAAAATAGTATTTTGTTCTTCAATAATGAAAAAAATTTTCAAAAATTTCCATCAGGAATTGTCCCATTAGAAATGAATAAATAATAAATAGAGTAACATTCACATATTCTTAATTCAAGGACAGATTTTAGTTCAAAAGTTTGACTACCTCTTAAAATCCTTAATGTTCTAGATGAAAAGTCACTTCAGGGGGCAATTAGAGGATATACTCATTAAGCCAATTGTACAAAGGCCATACAGCATGGGTGTAAGAGGTTAGTCAGTACCATTAAGAAGTAACCTGGAAAACCAGTCATTTGAACGACTTTGCCTTTGAGGTTACCTCACAGCAAGCAGACAGGAAGGAGCTGCATTTGCTTTTAGAGTCAGAGTTACAGAGTACAAAGGATGCGGGAACTCTGCCCTCCTTTCTTATTTAGCTAGTTCTAATTTGAACTTCAATATGGAAGTTGGGTGACAAAGAAGTATGCTAATGACTACGAAATCCATAATGTTATTGAAATTGCATAAGGTATTAAAAGCAAGTAAGTAGCTTAAGAGCAAAGGTAAGAACTCCTCCACCTCTCCCATCAATAACATCTGAAAGTGAACAAAAAAATTGGTATTTAGTGGCTAAAACTGAGCCCCTAAGTTATAAAATTGACATCTCCTTTTATATAATTGTCTATTGTACACCTGGAGAAGAAAAATCAGACTTAAGAAACTTTGCTAGACTTAGGCATGACAGGCAACTGAAATGGAGACATAAAATGATTTATCTTTTTATCTTGTGAATAAGATCTATGGCAAAGTAGAGATCCAAAACCTTATACAAAGCAATCATGGAGATATATCAGACAAAGTCAGAAGAAAAATGATCATTTTTCTATGCCTTTCTAACCTCTGCTACCAGTTTCAGAATTAAATTGCTCTCTCTTTCTCTCTCACTTTTTTTTTTTTGAGTTAGTAATTTGTCTCTTTGATTTCTCAGTTATTGAAAAAACAACAAAATATCATGTCTCTGAAATAGGCAGAACTTCTTTCTTTTCTGAAGGGAAGGAGATACCTTCGTGGGACAAGTCCTGCAGACAGACCTGAGAAATAACACATTTAGTAATTCTCTGGGGCTAGATGACCCAATCAATAGAACTGATAGTTTTTCCACTTATAATCTTGAATTTTCCCACCTAGGACCTAGAGGCTTAATAAATCTATGGTATAGGGTCTGTTTTGAACAAGGCTTCAATTGACAATTGTAAGAGTAAGTGGGATAGAGACAAATCGTGATTCTCTTCTTTCAAAATTATTTCTTGACACACTAAGTGTAAGATTTCAACTCTGTATGTGTGTATTTAACAGCTGTGGCTGGTTAATATTTAGAATCTTTGAGAAGACAATATTGTTTAAGGAGAATGAGATAGCAACATGAGTTATATTGCTAGACAAGTTTTTAAATCTCCAGAGTATGACCTTGAGCATTCCTAGTGACTGATGAGTCACTGCATTGACTAGCCAATGCAATTCACATCATTGAAGTGAAGTGAAGTCACTCAGTTGTGTCCGATTCTTTGTGACCCTGTGGACTGTAGCCTGCCAGGCTCCTCTGTCCATGGGATCCTCCAGGCAAGAATACTGGAGTGGGTTACCATTTCTTTCTCCAGGGGATCTTCCCGATCCAGGGATCAAACCTGGATCTCCCGCACTGGAGGCATACGCTTTAACCTCTGAGCCTGGAGTCAATGTAAATGGAAACTCCTGAGGTTATGTCGTCCGGGCTCTACATACCTAACCAAGTGGGCCTGGTCATATTCCTCAATATCTATGAGAGTCACTGATAAAGTGAGGGTTGGGAACACTTTAATTTCCAAAACCCAGACTGGTTCTAAAATTATGCGGTTCTTCATGCTTTCTCAGCAATTTACCATGTTATCAAGATCTCTCAGCAAAAAGGTTGGAGAAGGCAATGGCACCCCACTCCAGTACTCTTGCCTGGAAAATCCCATAGATGGAGGAGCCTGGTAGGCTGCAGTCCATGGGGTTGTGAAAAGTCAGACAAGACTGAGCGACTTCCCTTTCACTTTTCACTTTCATGCATTGGAGAAGGAAATGGCAACCCACTCCAGTGTTCTTGCCTGAAGAATCCCAGGGACAGGGGAGCCTGGTGGGCTGCCATCTATGGGGTCACACAGAGTCAGACTCGACTGAAGTGACTTAGCCGCAGCAGCAGCAAAAACGTAGGCATTTCTAACAACAGATTCCAGATTTTTAAGGATTTGCCTTTTAATTTTGGAAAACACTCAGTCACTGTCCCTTCGAATATTATCTCCTCATCATGGTATTTTCTTTCTTTTAAAACTCTGGTTTGTTTGCTGTTTTAGTCTCTAAGTTGCGCCCAACTCTTTTGCAACCTTACGGACTACAGCTTGCCAGGCTCCTCTGTCCAAGAGATTTCCCAGGCAAGAATACTGGAGTGGGTTGCCATTTCCTTCTCCAGTTACTTTTAGATTAAAACTTTTTAGGGTCCTGTTAAATTTTAGCCTTTTGATGACTATTGATCCAAAAGACTCCACCAGGCCAAAGAACAGGAAAAGGAAGGATTTATTACTTGCAGAAAGTAAGAAGAACACCAGGGATCTTTCTCAAAACAATGTTTCCCAATAGCAATACTGGGGAAGTTTTAAGTTAAAGGTGCATTCATATTCATGAAGAGGCATCAGTGGTGTCATTGAATTTGGGCAAAGGTTGACAGAATCCAAGCTTTGGTAGACTGTAGTTACCGGGTTCGGGAAAGGTCAATGTCATCATTCTTTAGGTTCTAATTGATCTGGTGGTTGAGTGCTTCAGGCAAATCTTTACCACTGAAATAGAACAAAGCATCTTCACAACTGATATATCATCTTACTATTGTTATTTCTCTTGCCTAACAACATTCATTTGTTCCTGCATTTTTTTGTACCCTTAAGATCATCAGTTACTGAGACCTGTTCAAGGATAAGTACAATGGCCAGGCTTAGATCACAAAATGCCTTAGGTCAAAAATGGCTTCTCTCAGGTCAAGAAAGCCATGCCTGGTTCACTTTCTCCAAGAGCCCTCTACCTATCTGCTTACAGAACAAAAGAATGAAAAAATACATTGTAGTACATTCAAAAAATTGAAAATTAAGTGTTTAGAATGAAGGAATTGCAGCTACACACATACAGATGACGATTAGAAGATGAATGAGTTAAAAAAGAAAGTCACAAGAAAACAAATAGAAATTATACATACATATTTAATATAAACATATTGAATATATATATATGCATTTTAAAGTCGTAAAAAATGTAAAAAAAAGCAGGAGAATGATTTAGAAACTAAGTATAAATAAGTATTCAATGTTGTCTTTAGAGAACAGTTACAGTTCAAGATTCATAAATTAGGCAACATTTCATTTAGCAAATAGAAATGAGCTCCAAGAAACTTAGAAAGTGGGAGATTTTTTTATGTAAAAGGAGACAGGACAAGGAAGTTACTAGCAAAGAGTAGATTATTTTAGGGGAAGGCATCCCTTGTAGCTCAGTCGGTAAAGAATTTGCCAGCAGTACAGGATACCTGGGTTCGATCCCTGGGTTGGGAAGATCCCTGGAGAAGGAAATGCCAACCCACTCCAGTATCCTTGCCTGGAAAATCTCATGGACAGAGGAACCTGGTGGACTGCAGTCCATGGGGTCGCAAAGAGTCGGGCACGACTGAGCGACTAACACACACATAGGACTATCAGGCAGATTAGCTAACTAGTACTAAGTAGGTAATTCTGGATTGACTAGTTTAAGGTTCTACTCCTAGGAATGGTTGAAATTGTAATTAATTTAGGTATTAATTCTTGGTTTGATGATCTGCACTTAGAATAAATGACTCCATTTTGAGCCCATTTATTCTTTTTTTTGTAAACACATGGAGCTTTAAGTTACATTATAGTTTTTAGGTTTAATTTTAGATTAATATACACTAGTCCATTAAGTTAATTCTAAAGCTGGGGCTTGTTACATTATAAAGGGCTTTCATATGCTCTATATTATTAATCACCTTAACTTTTGCTCATATATGTATTATTTGATAATTGATAATATTTTCCAATAAACAAATCTCTTATTTATCATTCCAATATGCAACCATATCCATATCTTCTTCTCTCCTTGCTGTGAGCAGTCTCAATAATTTCTTTCTATTCTTATAATTTTAAACTAAGTATTGTGGACTCCTTTGGACATGTAGCTTCATGTAGGTCAACTTTCGCTAAGGATGCATATTAACTGTCTGCCTCTTCCTCTCTGACTATATTTCTACTTTTGTGTTCAAGAAATACATGAATTATCCATTTTCATCTTCAAATTATTTGTTTGCTTTGTATAACACCTAAACTTTCTAGTGTTATTCTTAAATATGAAATAACACTAAACTGGGAATCCTATTTTAGACTGCAGAAAAGGAGATGCTTAGAAGACCAAGAGTTCCACAGTAAGGTAACTTGAGAGTGTATTGTCTAATGCAACAATTCCTTAAAGAAACAAGGATTGGAAGAACCATCTACACTATCTGCACTTTGAAAGTGTGTATTTAAATTTATCTATGACATTAATTTCCAGACTTTCCCTCAAACCAATTCCACACTCACATTTCAAATATTTCTTCTTTGAATATATTATATAAGAAAGTGTCCCCAAGTGTTAGGAGGCAAATCAGACACATTGTTCCTTTAGATGTTCCAAAACAAAAGTAAAGCATAATGCGAGCATTTTTTTTTCTTCAGTCAAAAAGATGCTAGCATTTTTCTGGAAAACACTTACCAGAAGATTGTCATAAGAATGGATCCTCCATATTTCTGCAAACTTATTTAGTTACAATGCTGTTTCAAGTACCTAATACTTTAGCTTAAATAAAATGCATTTTTTTCTTAAGCTACAGTTTTTTTAAAAATTGCTATATCAAAGTGTCCAATAAATAAGCCAGACTCTTTAATTACTGAAGTCTAGTTATGAAAGGAGAATGATCAGAGGAAAGGAGGTTGTAGTTGGCTTTCTCTGGTCTTTTGTTATCTTCTCCTCTGTTTCCTACTGCGATATAAATGATTCCCTCTAGCTTGCTGACAGTAGCATTTGCTTTGGGCAAAAATAAAAAAGTATTCCTCAGAGCACTGGCTAGAAAAATGAATGTTTGCTGTCTCAACAAATTGCAACATCTCCAAAATTCAACATTTGTCATTATCCCTCAGTTCTAATAATATGAAAAGTACAGCCTTACTCTCACTTATGGAATATCCTTAATTTTCAGCTTCTGGAATGAAGTCAAAGATGCATTAGGAAAAGCACTTAGACTTCTATGGTAGTCCAGTTTTGATTCCATGTCCCCAAAGCAGAGGGCGTGAGTTTCCCATCCCTGGTTGGGGAACTAAGATCCTGCATGCTGCAAGGCACCAAAAAAGAATATCATGTTTACAAAGTTTGAAATGATTACATTAACTGAGGTTAAGGTGAAACACATAATACAATAAAATTACTCTTCATTTTTGAAATCATTTAGCAACCCCTGGATCACTTATTCTTTGAAAATGTATACCTTGGCTTAATGTCACTGTCCCTGACACTGCTTCAGTCAAAATTCTGGCTTTTTTCAATGCCCATTGAAAGTCGTTCATTTGTCTGACTCTGTGACCACATGTACTATGCCATGGACAGAGGAGAATTCTCTGGGCATGAATACTGGATTGGGTAGCTGTTCCCTTCTCCAGAGTATCTTCCCAACCCAGGGATGGAACCCAGGTTTCCTGCATTGCAGGCAGATTCTTTACTGTCTGAGCTACCAGGGAAGCCCTTCAATGCCTAGATTTATCCTCATTCTTAAAGTCTTGTCTCTCTGATTTTCTTATCAACCACTCTACCTCAATTTAAGTAACACTACAGTTGTGATCTAAACCTTATCATTACAAATAATTGCACCTCTCCATAATTTAAATTTTAACCACCACCATCTCCTGTCTCACCAGATGTTCTGTCTCTGAAATCTAACTCCCCCAATGCTTTGACTCTATCTCACTTGATTCTATTACCATTCATTCTCCCTCACTGATGTCCTTACTTCCCTCTTTTCATAGCTTGAATTTCAGTTAATCATTATGTATTCCCATCATGCACTCTTAGCAATATTATCACACTTGCTTTCCTGCAGTCTTAGCAAGCCTCCAAATTTTGTCTAAAACTAAACTCTTATTGTTTATTTAATTGTTAGCTAGGGTCAAGGACAAATTGTTTGCTCAAAGAAACCTCCAAAATATAAAGACCTAAATAAAATAAAAATTTATTTTTTTCTCAACTAAAGATATCAAAACAAGCAGCCCAGTTTAGCAGGGAGCCTGGACTCCATGCTGGGACTTAGACTTCCCTTCTCCTTCCCCTTTGTTACAGCATTATCGTCACATTCCTGATTAGAGTTAGGTAATAGGTACGACCACAGCTCAATTCATATTATCTGGAAAGACAGAATGTGTAGTTTAACAATGATCTTCTAAACAAGTGAGGCAGGAGTTTCCCATATAATTGCTTGTAACTCCAGGTAAAATTTAGCCACATTTTCACACTTAGGTAAAAAGGAATCTGTGAAAAAGTCTCTAGGAAGGATAGACATTTGCATAAGTAATTTGATTATTATGAAAGGAATTTTGGTGAAAAGTTAACAGTCCTTTTATTTGAGCATAGCTGGAGGAAAGCATATAATCATATTGACAATCATTGCATTAAATTCAGTAGGAAATATGTATGAATTCTCTGTGATTGTATTCCAAACTCATGAATGAGTACATTAGATCTGTACTCTCTAATTTCACTTGTCTAAGACCATCTTGTTAGGAATTTTCCCTTTCTTTTTTTTTTACATTATCAATTCCCTCTTTTTATTGGATCATCCACGTTACCATAAGCATATATTTATGCTGTATATATATATATGCTATATATTTATGGTATATGATATGGTATATTTATATACATCACCTTTAAAATAAAAGAATACCTCTTGATTTCATATACACTAGTTGTGCTATTTATATTCCTAATTACTGTAAAGCATTCTTGAAAAAGTGGTCAATAAATGTCTTTATTTCTTTCCTCTCTTGATATTCATAATATTTTTACTTGCCTTCAACATTCCACCAAAGTTACTATTCTAGGATTATAAATGGAAGATATCTTGCTAAATCTAATGGCCAATTTTATTTTCAGTGCTCATTTTATGTGTCATTTTGCCATCGTTTAACACAATCACTCTACCTAAGAACGTTATATTAGATATGCATGGTATCACAATTCTCGTTTACCTTCTATTTCACTAGCTTTACTTTCTCACTTTCATTCATATTTCCTCCTTCTCTCTCTGCTGCTAAACATTGGATGCACCCTAGGACTTCCTAGTTTTTTTGATTCATGCTGCTTCCTGTAGGAACTGCATCCAGTTTCATGGCTTTAAGTGTTATCTATATGCTAAAGAATCCAGACTTATGTATCTTACAATCAACTTAAAGTTCTCACTTAGAAGTTTAATAGGCATCTGAAATATAACATGTTTAAAAGTAAACTTACTTTCATCTCTAGATCTTGTCCTCCATCTCAATGGCATATCTATTCTCTTAGTTGGGATAGAAAACAGAGTTATCTTTGAAAACACTACATCATATCATACATTCATTCTTTCAGCAAATACAATTGGCTTTAATTTCACAATATATACAGATTCTAAAGTATTTTTTCCACCATGATCATTCCTCTTATCTAAGCTACCACAACTGCTCACTTTTATTACTACAAGTGCTCCCTAAATTTCTCCCTGATTCTGCCCTTTTCCTCATAGTCATTCTTAATAAGATAGAAAGAGTGATCCTGTCAAGGCTAATTATGACACTCCTCAAAATATTTAAGTGGCTTCTTATCTCAAATTAAATTCTTACATGTTTATTATCACCTACTCTACCTCATCTTTCTATTCCCATCTCATACCATGCAGTGGTTCAGTGCATGGGTTCAGGAGACTTACTTCCTAGGTTCAGGAGACTGACTTCTCACTTTCTAGACATTTAATCCTTGTACTCCTCAATGTTCTCTTCTGTACAGTGGAGACAAGAATATCTACGTCACTGGGTTTTTTCTAGGCTCGAATTAATTAAATGTAAAGTACCTGGAATATTCCTGACATAATCACTGTGCAGTCAGGCTAAGATTCTACTGGTTTCTTCTCTCAGTCTCCTCTACCCAGTGAACTTCTTATTGCTCCTTAAATATGTGGAGTGCATTGTTACCTCAAAACTCTCATATTTGTTTTCCTTTGCCCCCATATAATCTCATAACTTCTATTCATCTTACTTTGATCTTTGCTCAAATTTCGTCTTATTAGTGAGGCTCCTATGATCACCATATTTGAAGTGGAATTTCCACTCCTACACTAGTACTTATCTTTCTCATTTCCTACATGAACTTGTCTAGGCCATGCATATGTTTACTATTTTCCCCTAAACCTAGTAATAGGTGCAGATACTCAATAAACACCTGTTGAATAAGTGAGTTAGCAAAATATAATTTAATGTATTTGTGTTCAGCTTACACACATCATATTTTATCCTAACAGCAATCTATTAAGCATTTATAATCTCTATTTTACAAATGCAAAACCAAACCTCAGAGAAGTGGTTAATAATTTTCCCAGGATCACAAAGCTACAAATGGGTAGGACTGTACTCAGACTGATGTCTTTTTGGACTCTAATATATGATTTTTTAAATAGCATGGCAAGTTGATTTTTATGACTCTTTGATGCAAAAAATTGAGATCACATATACTTCACATCTAGATGTTAATATTTGTTCTGACTGATATTTAAAATTTGAAACTTATATTTTAGAGTGCTCCATCTTTAAAAATGTTTAAAAATATTTTGTGTATGTCAACTGAAAAATATGCACAACATGAGAGCTGTGAGTTTAGTTTTATTTGGAAATTGAGGCTTACAGCCTGAAAAAGATCCTCTCATGGATCTCTGAAGAGCTGTTCCGAAACCTAAGAGGGGAGATCAGTATTTATGGAACTTTAGAGAAGGTGTACATGTAATCATGCACATATCTCAGTTGAAGGTTGTTTCTGTTTACCAGCAATGGATGTTTCCATTGACGATTTGGTGCTTTTCTAGGCATAAGAAGATAAAAGAAATTAAGTTTATAAATTTTTCTCCTGAAAACTCGTAACTACCCAAAGGCTTGTTCTGCAAGCTTTCTCAGAATACAGTGTCTCACACCTGATTGTCACTCTAAACTCCTTTCAAGGGGTGTTGAAGGTCAATGACTGCGGGGACTAGCAACTTCATTGTTATAGAAGCAGATGGTGAGCAACATTTTTTAGTAGTCATCTATATCTAAAAAACATTAAATCTTACCTGAAAAGGAATTGACTGTTTTTAATGAATTACTCTGATGAAGATGCACACACATTCATAATGAGAAATGTATTACTGTGCTATATAATATTTTTAATATTAACATAAATACATTCCATGTGGTGAAGAACTATATATATATATATATATATATATATATATATATATATATATATATAAGATTTTGAAATTCTGAGAGCATATAAAATTCTGTTCTGTGTTCCTCACAACTCCTCTGTTTGAAAAGAATTAGGTCCTCAACCACCCCCTTCACAAGGAAAACAACACAAGAACACATTAGATTTCTGTCTAACTTTGAGCTCCAAAGTTACCAAATTACTAAGTAGGAAAGCTTGATTTCTGTGTCAGAACAGAAACTATTCTTTAAAACCTAGAGCCAAAGGAAATAAATTTGATGACTATCCAAAGAATAACATTTCCCCAGAAATTGAAAATAAAGACTATAAGCATTTGATGAGGAATGACTGCATCAAGTGTTCCTAAAAAGAGGAGATTTAGGTTAGCTCAAAATCAGGTGAATTCATTTGAAACTGATCTAAGATTTTAAAAGGGGAAATATTTCTAGGTATCTGACCTTTACTATTACTGAACCAAATAAATTGGTTCTCAGAAATATGACAGAAATTGAGAATTGTAATTTTCTCATTAAGGAGATAATTACCCAAATAGGAATGCAATTACCCAATGATGAACAGTTGGAAAAGATAGATTCAATTTTACTAGTGAGAATTGAAAAGCTGTCAGAGAAAGTTCCAGAGGGAACAAAAGAAACACTCACCTTGGTCACAGATCTCCACTATTGTTAATGACAGCCATGAACATTTTACCTTTGAAAAGATACCTGCTGAGCCACACAATGGAAAGAGACCTGGGAGGAATTGATGCTTTCACAAATTCAGGGCACTTTAGTACTAGATGATGGGATAGATAAAGTGAGAAATAAGAAAAACAGTCAGTTACTCCATCTTCAAACATATCATATTATCTCAAACTAGGCATTTTTTCACTTTCTTGACTAATCTCTTGCCTTTTTCCATCCCCCAGCCATCCTCAAGATTGCTGGTATTTCAGCAATTACTTCAGATTTTTATTTGCTTATTGAAAACCCTTCTATATTTAATAAGCTTAATAAAGTAAGATTCATAAGGTTGGTTTATAATTGCAGAGAAATCCATTGGAAAATAATGGAATTTTATGTTTAAATATCAGTTTGGTGGTGGTTTAGTCACTAAGTCATGTCCTACTCTTGGCAACCCCATGAACTGCAGTCTGCCAGGCTCCTCTCTCCATGGGATTTCCCAGGCAAGGAAGTGGAGTTGCCTCTTCCTTCTCCAGGGGATCTTCCCAACCCAAGGATTGAACCTGGGTCTCTACATTGCAGGCAGTCTCCTGCATTTCAGGTGGATTCTTTACCCACTGAGCCACCAGGAAGACACTGAATTCTCCAGGTAGTATATATCCACCAAAGTAAAAACAACCCTTGGATGGGATATTTTACAATTTAATATTATGATGAAGGGTATCAGAATATGACATCTCAAATATACCTTTTTGGCGATATGGGTTATTTTGAGCTAAAGGCAGACCAGAAATTCTCTAAATATAGGGCACACATTTTCTTAGTTTAAGGCTAGTTTGCACTTATAAAGAAAACTGGTATTTGTAAAGGTTCTCCCTCTCCCATACCAAGACTCAAAAACTCTTAATAATGACAAAGCACTGACTTAAATCTGCATAACAAACTTTGCTAAACAACTCTGGTCTACCATACTTTTATTGGTCCCCTTGCTGTAACTGAGTGGTGGCCCACAAGAATAAGAACAATGTTCAAAATGAGAACTCTGACTCCTAAACTGTCCAGTATTAAATTTTAAAAAGTGATAGAGATAGAATTAACATGTGTTAATACTGACTGAAAGGGATGAATCATTTTTACTAACTCTGATACTATGTCATGTAACTCATATCATTAATATATTTGGGCAATTCCTAGATAACATTTAGGCTGTGCTTGGGAAGGAGAATGAATAAAGGAATACATAGAAAAATTAAAAATTATATCATAGAAATAACTGATAAAATAAAAATAAAATAGTGTAACTTACTTCCAGAAACAGAAACATTGACTGTGGTCTGCCAATTTTTTTCCTTTCTTTAGTCCTCACTTTTCCTCTTTTACCAAGTTATAGTAGCTCAAAACTGATATCTGGAATTGTACATTTAAAAGAGCTTAAAAACAGGAAAGGTTGGGAAATAGTTTTTCAGATGTTTACAGTGAAATTGTAAGAAATCTGGAAAGACTAAGAATTTTCCGCTGTGACTCTTATATGCCCTTTTCTCCAACACTTGTTTCTCTCCATCTCTTCTTACATGTTTTAACTTCCAAATCTTCCCCCTCAAAGCACTTAATAAAAGCCAAATTACCAAGACACTGGTTGCTAGTTTACAGCAAATATTTCTCCTTTTTTCCAGGAGCCCTCTTTGATTAACTAGTTTCTGAAGTCAGCTGAAATATGGCTGACAATTCCCTGGCTCCCAAACCAACTAAAAGATTTGCACCTGCTTTCTCCTAGATTGAATGCTCTTTCAGAGATTTCTCATGTGTAGCACTTAAAAATAATAGCTTATAATGCCACTGATACTCTGGTTCATTTTCAACCAGAGTATGTTTTCTCATAGAGCTTCCTCTTCAATAAAACTTTCCCTCAAATGTATCCGAAGTGAGTTACAGGTGTAACCCTGGCTATTGACTTCCATGAATGCTGCTCAGTGTTGGCCTAGTCTGAGGGCACTTTCAGCTGTCCCAGTGGGCAAGAAGAAGGATGAGCAACATCTAATACACTGGGATAGCATATAATACTCTGCATATTCTGCAGCAGTGATCTGTGGGCTCCAGCAGACAGCCTCATCTTGCCCCACTGTCCATCAGTTCACAAGGTCCCCATGGAGCTTTTGGACAGTTCCTTGGTCCAGGTGTTAGGGAGCTGTTGACTGAAACCACTCTCCTTGACCAGGTTTAGTGATAACCACATGCCTGAGTGGTCTCACAACAGAAGCTCTCGACAAAGAATGAGGTGCTGCCACTGTAAACTAACCGGAAAAAATTAAGACTGGTAAGACTGGCCAAACAGAGGATGGGAAGTGATAATATGTCCTACCAAGCTCCCAGAAACCCTCACCCTGGAATCCATCTTGGCTGGAAAATGAGCACACCACCAGGGGGGATCCTGAATTAGACCAAACTTGGGCCAAGAAAGATGCACGGCCAGAGACAGCCCGGGAGCTAACCCCATTATCATAAAACCCGAGACTGTGAGCCACATAGCAGACCAGTTCTGCGTTCCCTTCCCTTGCTGCTCTCCACCTGGATGTGCCTTCCCAATAAAATCTTTTGTTTTGTCAGTATGTGTGTCACCATGGACAACTTATTCTGAGTGTTACACAGAGCCTATTCTCCAGCCCTGGAAGCTGCTCCTCTTTCTTGAAGCACAGGTGTTGAGGGATGTGCTATAGGATGAAGAGACACCAGTTGGAGTGAGGGAGCAGACAAACAAAACTCTAGCTAGTTTATTTAATGGCTGAATTCACACTTATTAGATACTTCTGTCTTTCTGTCTCTAAAACCCTTCTCGTGACAGCAAAGCTAGAGGCCTAGTGACAGCGTAACAATGTCTGCTTACTCTGGTCTTAGAGAGTCAATGATCCTTTGAAATGCAGACTTGCTTTCAATCTATCCTTCTAATCACCAGAAATTTCAACATTACATCTATCAATGAAAGGAAAGGAATTATTATCAGATTATTTAACCAAAAATTAAAAAAAACTATAAACTTTGATGATCGCAAATATCTGTTTGAAAAATTAAATTTGCTTTCATAACACATTTTTTAGTTTTCTACATTTATCTGTTTTGTTGTTGTTAACAGTGTCTTGTAAAGTTTTTAAGATATCATTATTAAAAATGTTAATCAGATGTTACAAATAACTACTTCAACAATTAAGAATATTCATACTCACTGATGTAAGCACATTTTTCTCATTAAAATTTTAAGAGTATTTTACTTTAAAACTTATAGCAAATTAAATATTAATATATTCCTCAAAACTGGATTTAGTTTAAGAGAAAAAAAGAGTCTTTTCTGCAAACCTTGTAAAAGTGGAAATACCAAATTTAGAATCCCATCGTGTCATTTCTATTGTGCAACACAATGTAAACAACTTGAGAAAAACTGACCTAATGGATTTGTGAAGATCTGTGGTTTCTGGGTTTTGAGTGTGTGATTACTCAAGGTTCTATATGTCTTGGCTGGAAAGACCATGTGAATAACACAGGCAACCCTCACTGGGGTAACACAGTGACACTCATACTGTGTTCCTACATCTGCTGAAAATCACACCTAAATTTATTTAAAGTAAGTAATAGATAAATATATGAACAAATGGATAATGATAGATAATAGATATAGAGATGAAAAAAGGTGTATTCTCAATAAACATTGATATGTCACAGATTCATTTTTCCATTTTCTAGATTTCAAGTTCAACCATGTGAGGGCTGCATATTTTGGAGTGTTTTGTACATAAAATAATCTTTGAAACTGTGCTGCTCAGATTTGATATAACTCACTGAAGCTTTTTCATGATTGGTGCTTTGTTTATAATGCTTTTCATTAAATTTTGGCTTATTGGCATTTAAATTCTGTATATAAAAGTCGTACACAATTTATCAATAAGCGGGTCAGGAAACAACAGTTAGAAATGGACATGGACAACAGACTGGTTCCAAATAGAAAAAGGAGCACGTCAAGGCGGTATATTGTCACCCTGCTTATTTAACTTCTATGCAGAGTACATCATGCGAAAGGCTGGGCTGGAAGAAGCACATGCTGGAATCAAGATTGCTGAGAGAAATATTAATAACCTCAGATATGCAGATGACACCACCCTTATGGCAGAAAGTGAAGAGGACCTAAAAAGCCTCTTGATGAAATTGAAAGAGGAGAGTGAAAAAGTTGGCTTAAAGCTCAACATTCAGAAAACAAAGATCATGGCATCTGGTCCTATCACTTTATGGGAAATAGATAGGGAAACAGTGGAAACAGTGTCAGATTTTATTTTGGGGGGCTCCAAAATCACTGCAGATGGTGATTGCAGCCATGAAATTAAAAGATGCTCCTTGGAAGGAAAGTTATGACCAACCTAGATAGCATATTCAAAAGCAGAGACATTACTTTGCCAACAAAGGTCTCTCTAGTCAAGGCTATGGTTTTTCCAGTAGTCATGTATGGATGTGAGATTTGGACTGTGAGGAAAGCTTGATTGCCAAAGAATTGATGCTTTTGAACTGTGGTGTTGGAGAAAACTCTTGAGAGTCCCTTGGACTGCAAGGAGATCCAACCAGTCCATTCTGAAGGAGATCAACCCTGGGATTTCTTTGGAAGAAATGATGCTAAAGCTGAAACTCCAGTACTTTGGCCACCTCATGCAAAGAGTTGACTCATTGGAAAACACTCTGATGCTGGGAGGGATTGAGGGCAGATGGAGAAGGGGACAACCGAGGATGAGATGGCTGGATGTCATCACTGACTTGATGGATGTGAGTTTGAGTGAACTCTGGGAGTTGGTGATGGACAGGGAGGCCTGGCGTACTGGGATTCATGGGGTCGCAGAGTCAGACACAACTGAACGAATGAACTGACTGAACTGAACCTTCTTTTTTCCAAGATTTGGCTTATATCGTGAAAGGGTACCTATAATCCTGCAAAAATAAATAAATAAATAAAAGGAAAAGGTAATATACAAGGAAAATAAAAGATAACCAAAAACTATCTATCCTAAATTCCTGCTCTACTATGAAACCTGTCCTACTATTTATTATTGTCTGTAACTTTTCTTCCTTATCTTGAATCATTGGCATACCACCTAATCTTGAGTAGACTATACATTCTAAAAATAGAGAAATCATCATTCTTTTCCTGGCATGTTGTTTGCCACGTGATAGTTACTAAGTATTTGCTGGATGTTGAATGAATACATTTTACTCTCTATTTTCTTGTCTTTTCATAAATCTCTTTGAATTTATAAAATATTTTCTTTTAATTTTATGTCATAATGTAATTGATTTAAAATGTTTTAGCATGCTTTAACTACATAATCTCTAAAGTATCTTTTAAAAAGAATGTTTCACTTTAAATTTTCACTAAAGTTTTATATAACTCATTAGGCAATAATTCAATTAGACTGTCATATCTGACTATGGCTTTTTTTCATTCCATTTTTTTACTCTTCAAGGTGGCTACCTGTTTGTTTTTTTTTTTAAATCATTTTAAAATCCCTTTTCTATGAGATAAAGTAAAACCAAATTTTTGAAAAATATGTTATTATAAATTTGGCATCAGAATTTCACAATTTTATTTTGATTTAAATTTACATTCTGGAAAAAAGATCAGAAGAATGTATCTCTTTAATACATAAACATAAACATGAATTATATCTGAAAATAGATGGATATTTGATTTGTTTCCTTATCAGGCAGAAAATAATTCATCCCTACCCGATAGTTGATGGTGCACTGTATTTTTCCTTCTGAAAAGTTCTAACTTTTGGATAATTTCAACTTTGCCCTCTGATTGTTTTTTTGTTTGTTTTTTTTTTCTTGTATGTTTTATGAGCTACATACCAACTTATTTCAAAATACCCTTCAGCCAGGAGGAAAATCAATGAAACTCTTTTTCTTAAAGTTTAAGGAGTTGTTTGTCCCTTTGATGATATCTTTAGTCCCCTTTGCTGTGTGTTAAGATAGACATACAAGTTCATATCTGAAAACATATTAAGCTTTATATTTTGAAATGACAGTTTTAATTTCAATTCAATTATTATATGTTATAGCTTAAAAGTCTCTGTAGAAATCTAAAAAATAAGCATATTCACTGTCAATGAGAGTAAAATCACATTTTGTTTATAAATCGTAATTGACTTGGGCGTAAATCCTGGTTTCAAAATTTAGTAAGCAATCTTGAAGAATTTATGCTTCAACTTTTTGAATGCCAGATTCCTCAGATCTAAAATGGGAATTCTCTAAGGTTCTTCTAGGGTTTCTATTAAACAATGAAGATAACGATAGCATATAGTAATTGACTAATAAACAATTGTGTTATAGTCACTAAATTATTATTATATAAGCAATAACTCCCTCATGCTTTAAGGTAACTTTGATAAATTGAATTCCCTTACTCGTTTACCTTATTTAGTATATATTTAAACATGTATCAGGCACTTCTACATTCTGTGATATAAGACTATGGACAAACCCTACCCTTTTTAACACTTATTTTCTACTAGGAAAAAAAACAAATCAAAACATGATTCAATGCCATTCATTAAGAGTAAATGTCAAAGCAATTCGTTTAATAATGAAATCAATATAATATACAGTGTACACTATAGTTCTAATGCTTTATGTACATTAATTCATTTAATCCTCACATGACTATCACATTTATCCTACTTTTATCACACCTTAAGGTGACAAATATGAATCAATAAAGTTGAAGTAATCAGTCCATTGTCACAAAGACAGTATATGGTAAAATTTGGGAACCCCTGATATTCTGTTTTTAAGCCTCACTCATAAAATTACTAAATAATCTTATTTCATTACAAAAAAGAAAAAAAGGAACTGAAAAACATGTTCAGTATGTCAAAGTCATAGAGTAGGATTGCTGGGTCATAGGGTAGTTTTATTCCTAGTTTTTAAAGGAATCTCCATAGAGTTTTCCATAGTGGCTGCAAAAGTTTACATTCCCACCAACAGTGCCAGAGGGTTCCCTTTTCTCCACAACCTTTCCAGCATTTATTGTTCATGGATTTTTTGATAAAGCCATTCTGGCTGGTGTGACGTGATACTTCATTGCAGTTTTGATTTGCATCTCTAAAAATTAGTGGTGTTGAACATCGTTTCATGTGCCTATTGTCTCCAAATAGACATTGGAGAAATATCTATTTAGGTATTCTGCCCATTTTTTTCAGTAGGTATTTTTTGTTTTGATGCTGCTAATTATCATGAGCTCTTTGTAAATTTTGGAGATTAATCCCTTATTCATCACATCATTTGGTGATTCCTAGGATGCACGTTTCCTTAGACATACAGTTGAGAAGGCAGTAGTCATGACAGAATGGATTATTATAACTGAACTCTCTAACACTTTGTAACATTTAGAGATTATACTTAATAGAACACAACTTTTTTTCTGAAAATAGGTAGAGTGAGAAATCTAGAGAAAGGAAAGATTAACAAACAAGATGAGGGCACTAATATTTATGTTTACATATCAAACACTATTCATTCTTAATATCACCACATGAAACTCATTTCCAATCATCATACTTCAAATGACTTAAATAGATAGTTAATAAGCAGCAAAAATAGTATTTGAACTTAAATCTGTATTACTCAGAAGCTATGCTCTTTTCAGTACTCATGTTTCTTTAGTAAGAAAGTCAAATAACTCTAGCTTCATTTCCAAACCCAAACTATAACCATGGGGCTGTCTGCAGTAAACTGTGAACATAAAACTTTATGTGGTGTCCAAAGAAAGGATGAGATTCCACAGTTAACTGACAACTTATGATCCAGAGAATAGGGACAATCTTTCCTGCTCCCTGGAACTGTCAAAGGACAAATCCTGAAAATAAAGTTTTATAGGTAAACAGGCTTCAATATACAAAGAGAACTAGAACCTTTAGCTTGGTTTCTATAGGTGGAGAATTCTGCTCATACCTTAATTTCATGCCTTGGAGTTGTGTTTGCAATAGAAATGCTAAATCGATCATCCCAGATTTGAGAAAGGAGTCTCAAATTTATACTGCACTAAATACCTAAGATGCCCCTAGGTAAGGTATTCTGAATCTCAGAGTTTTATCATTGAAACGAGACAAAGAATGCAATCAAATGCCCTCATTTACAATGTGGACATTTTAAATGCCTTACAAATTTGCCTAAAATGACTAAAAGTGACAGTGACAGAGCTGGGATCAGAATTCAGTAAAGAAATCTATATCTGCTCTAAATGGTGTAGATTTCCTTTTTTATCCCTCAAACAAGCATATTACTTCAGCAATCTAGTAATATTCCATTTAAAAGATATTTGATTGTTTTCATTTACTATTTTGTTTTATATATAAATAATAAAAGAAGTATTAACTTATAAAGAATCATTCTTTCTAAATGCAAATGTCTATCATACAAACTATATTACAAATGTTTTTGAAGAATGCTTCCAAACCCTGAGAACAAATTTTAAGACTTACCTTTAATCTGTCTCAAACAAATTTATTTTTGATTATTCAACACATTGAAAGAATGCCTTGACCTTAGATTACCAATCACAAATAAACAAACAAACAGGTAAGCAGATATAGGAGAAATCAGTGACATTTAATTAAATCCTCATTTAATTTTAATTTGTTAGGAACCTATAGATTTTCTTGTATAAGACCCTCCCATGTACAACATTGTCACATCTCAGTCCTTTTAAGCTAGTGTTGCTCACTTTGAAATAAGGAATCAGTCTTTGTCATATTATCTTTATATCCTTAGCATCTAACATCATATCTTGCACAGAATAGGTGTTCAACAAAAATGTTAAACTAACAAATGATATATAGGAACAATCATGCTGGTAATATAATTACAGCAAAAAAGACAATGTAGTAACACTATCAGATTTTAATTCATAAAAGCAGCATACTCTAACATTAGTCTGTAAAAGGGTTTAGTTGTAATGAAATATAGAAAAAGTATTTGTCTGAAATCTGGGAGATTCTTAGAAACAACAATCAAAATGACAATTAAGCAAGACCTTTTACAGAATGTTTATACTTGACAAAGGAAAGATACATTTTAGTGAAGAGTGGAAAGTTTTAGCACTTGGATGGCATCACCGACTCAATGGATGTGTTTGAGTGAACTCCGGGAGTTGGTGATGGACAGGGAGGCCTGGCATGCTGCGATTCATGGGGTCGCAAAGAGTCAGACATGACTGAGCGACTGAACTGAAATGAACTGAACTGAACTGAAAAGCAAACAGTGTTCAGAAGGAAAAGAAAGTATTGATTTTAGTTAATGAGTGTTTTTCAGTGTCTTGAAATACAGAATTCTTAATATTGGAAATGTTTTCTTTACAGCAACAAATACACTGAAGGTTGCCTTGAAAATGCCATCTTTAGGCATCTTTCTGTTGCCAGCACTCAGTAAGTGCAGTGTAGTATCTATTGTTACCAATGCTTGTTCCATTTTTCAAATTAGAATCCATGCCCTGGAGTGGTGTAGTCGAAACATGATTGACGTGGAGTGGCCATAGAGGCAAGGTAGCAAAGGTGATGTGACGAATACCAGTTTAGTAGCAGCTGCAGATCAATACTGGTGAGTGTAGATTTTCAGATGTCTCTATTTAACCAATTTTGGTGGTAAGTGCTAATAAGCAGTGAAAGAGACAGAGCATGGTTGAAAGCAAAAAAGCAGAAACACTGCTTGCTCTATAATTTTTCTCTTGAGTCACACAAAGTAGGCTAAACACTTCAGTTTTGGACAAAGTCCTTTCAGTTTGGATTGCTTTGATATCTTCCATCTATATAAACAAGGACTAACTGGATAAAAGGAGCATTGCTTTCTCAATCAGACTAGGCAATAAGTGAACAGTCACACTTTTTGGACAGTCTGACAGCCCCATGATAGTGCATTAGGGTTTGACCATCTGGTAGAAACTTAAGGGAATATGTAATCTCCAGATAATGCCTTTATTTTTAATTCTATTGACAGAAATTTCACTTATGTGTGTTGTATATATGTAAATATACATGTGTATAGTTTACTCATTGTTTCCTGAAGATGTTCTAATATTAGGCTATGTTTTCTATGTGTATCCTCCAGATTCTGGTCAAGAAACAATGAAATATACTAATTACTGGTTATCATGGGTTCACTTCTTAGAATTCCAAAGTTATCATGGATTAAGTATAACAGAAAGATTTTCCTCATATAAGCTATCCAAGATAATTCTAGCTTGAATAATTCTAGGGTAGTACTCAACCACTATATTATTCAAAGATCCATGTGTGTCTGCCTTCTTCAACACATACTTTCTAATCCAACCCACAGTGTGATGACCAGCCAATAAAAAGGAAAAAAGAGGAAAAGTGCTTACAGGGCCATTCACAGAAGAGGGGGGTGGAACAGGAGGTGGCATGGGGTGAGGTGGCACCAGGGTGGTTAAGAACCATCCCTGGAAGTATACATATTACACTGATAACATTTTATCAACTATAATGTAGCCAAACCTAAAACCAAGAGAAACTGAAAAATGAGAACTACTTCTGTGCCCAGGAAGAAAAGAAATAGGTGATAGTGAGGTGCTATTTATCTCTGGCACAAGTGACATGCACAAGAAATGGGGGAGAATGCTATAGAACGCTGAGAGCTTTCTATAGTCAGCTTTTAGTTCTGATTTAGTTTATTTTACCTATGTCTCATAAACTATCATTTCTTGTTTTATTAACTCTTTGCATTCGTATTTTCTCCAGGCAAAATCTCCTAGAGATATTTGTGTTTGTTTCTCTTAAACCTACAAAAAATGTTTCCTTTAAGTAAAAATTTTATGTACATAAAAGAAAAGAAATATTTTATATTTAAATGTCTTAAATGTTTGCTTAATAATTATGCAAAGCATTTTCAGTGGTGTATTTGTGAACCAGGATCCACTTTATCATATATTTTTTTAATCAATGAATGAACTAAATAGGTATTCTTATTGTAACAGTGGCTTCATAAATCTATGTTGTTGACATTGCCATTTACAAAGAATGGCCAGTTGAAAACACTTTTCTGAATTTCTTTCATGTTGTTTCCCTTACATAACTAGTTTAGACTTCTGGAGGCTAATTTTTTCCACACATAATTACAATTTTATGAGAAATTCACTAGTGAAAGTTATTATACATTTGGAAGAGTACTTCAGAGCCTATTTACAAACCAGGCAGGAAGTATGTAGATTTCATGCATGGAAAAGCATAAATAAAATTCATTTTTAATCATGTAATTGTACCGTTGTTTGTTTCCATGTAATTGTTGAGGAATTACATTTCTATTCATACCCTGGGTCCACTTTTGGACTAAAGCAAATGTAGTGTGAAAATGTCAGCAGCATAGTTTAAAATTACTGCTTTTAAATGCTATAGTGTTTTATTTGTCAGTGTTTGATCAAGTGTAAGAAATATCAGATACAAGAACATGATGCATAGTCTGAGTTTATAAGTAGGAAATTAATTAAACAATCAAAATACTGAGATACTGCTTTCATATAAGGTTGCTGCAATGGGAAATTATTTTTTAAAAAGAAATTATCCGATAGTTACTATTTTAACTTTTTAAGTACAAGTGTCTCTACTGATGTGTGTAGAGAGGGGTGAGGAAAGGTGTGAGCGTATATCTGCATGACTGTTCTGTGATGAAGGGGCCACATAATTCACCTAGCCTACAGCACCCTTATTTTGTAGATCAGTCAGGGAACTATATTTTTCAGAATCACAGATTCCTCAATCCTAGAGAGAGGAGAAAACTAACACATATGTCATAATAAATTTAAAGAAAGAACACAAGTGAAGCCAAGCCCACTGCCTGGTATATTATAGAAACTTTTCACAATTATTGTTCCTCCTTTTTCCATTATCACAGGCACATATTTATAGGCAGAGCCACAGCCAGAATCTGATCCTGAATTTTCTGATTCCATAGCTGGGATGTTTCTGTAACTAGCAGCTGTTATCAGAATATTCAAAATAGGTTAGTAAACTCGAATGCAGGTGTTTTCCTGGTGTAGGTGCATGTATGTTAGTTGTGTTTGACTCTTTGAGACCCCATGGATTGTAACCCACCAGGGTCCTCTGTCCATGGGATATCCCAGGGAAGAATACTGGAGTGGGTTGCCATTTCCTACTGTAGGAAGTCTCTCTGACCTAGGGGTCAAACCTGCATCTCTTGGGCCTCCTGCGTTGGCAGGTGGATTCTTTGTCACTGTGCCACCTGGGAAGATTTCATTGTATGACTCTATTTAAAAGGTTCCTCCACCACCACTATGAAAAAAAATAAAAAAGATAAAGACAAATGACAAAACAACAGCAGCAAATAGGTCCAAGAGAAAAGAAGCAGTATAAAAACTGTGATGTCAAAAGAGAGAAGAGCCGTACCATATAAGGAATAAAGGCATTCATCACTTTTTCTATGTCTTAAAAATAATCCCTAGTGATAAGTCAGACAGAGAAAGACAGATACCTTATGATGCCTTTTATAAGTGAAATCTAAAAAATAAACAAACAAGGAAAAATCATAGATACAGAGAAATCAAATTAGTAGTTTTCAAAAGTGTGGGGGTGGGGAGGAATGGAGTAAGTGAAAAAAAAAAGAGATCTCAACATCCATAGTGCCTACTATTTTCAAGGAAAGTGTCTCATTTCCATTAATAAGGAAACCTCCTAATTCACAAATATACACAGTGGGTGATGTGTGTTAATAGCACTCTTAGCAACTGATAATGTGGTGCAGTTAATGTGTCTCAGCTTGAATTAACTTTACCACAAGCCTTTGTTTCCTTTTTATGCAGCACAGGATCCTGTGCAAAACTCTCTTAGAATCTCACAAGGGGAATTCAATTAACATTACTCACTACTGTATAGTAACATAAAAATGGAGGCTATTTTAACCTTTCTCAAGTTTCCTGCTGATTAATTCAATACCTTCCATTAGTTTAACTCGGGTTATTATAAACTCACTTTCATTGTCCAGGAAATACCTTTCCACCTATCGGGCAGAGTACATCTGCCAATAGGAGCCAGAGTAAGAGAAACAGACTAAAAAAATTTTCGAATATACTCTGTAGATTTATCTTTGGTGTAACATCACTTAACATGACATTTTTTAAGCCCAGGAGCTTCTACTACAGAACTGATTCCGTCCTATATGTTTGTCATTAAAAATATTATTAATTTTAGTTACCAGAAAATTATAACATAGATTTACTTGAACACACAAATTATTTATCCTCTCTGAAATATGGTTACAAGCTAGAAAATATAGGTGCTGAAAGGCTAAAATGTCATTATTTGCATCCTTCTTCCTTGGTGCCCATATTGTATCCCACAGATTGTGTTACTAGTTTTATTCCCCAATGGTGTCATTTTCCCCCATCTCCATAGCCACCACTCAGCTCCAAAAAGACAGACCTCCAACTGGTCTCCCACGGTCATTCTAGCACATTTAATTCCTTCCTTGCACTGTAATAAGAGATGTCTTCAAAATTCAAATCTCCTCATGACATTTGCTGTGAAAAAAATATCTCTATATATTGCCCAAGCTCTTAGGTTTAAAGATCAACATCCCTGCAGATAGTCTTGCTCAGCTCAGCCCTTCTTCAGCTTCTTAAACATCACACACCTCACACTATCCTTTGATCTCTGGGCTCCAATCACACTGATCTGTGATTTTTGATTTTTTAACTATGCCTAGCCTTGCACATGTAATTATCAGTTGCTTTATTAACATATACACAGGGAGAAAGTGTGTGAGAAGACTGTCTTTACTTGCTATAACATTGTGGATCTATTAGTAATGAATGAAGGGAACAGATAATATATATATAGATGCTTTCTGTGGTTCCAGAAAGAATAGAGAAATTTTTAAATTTAGTTAATCAAAAGCACATTCATATCTTCCATCACTGATTTCCTACTTTTGGGTTAGTCATGCAGTTCCCAGCTGGTGCTGTGGAAAAGAACCTGCCTGCCGATGCAGGAGACATAAAAGAGTCAGTCTCAGTCTCCGGGTGGGGAAGATCCCCTGCAGGAGGGCATGGAAACCCGTTCCAATATGTTGCCTGGAGAATCCCATGGACAGAGGAGCCTGGTGGGCTGCAGCCATAGTTCTTGAGAAGTCCGACATGAGTGAAGTGACTTAACACATTGATTCAACAAAGTATGAGCAAGGGAGAGATAATTGTATATTCCCACCAGGTGCTCCATGGAAAAGAAATGCAAAAAAGCAAAATGGCTGTCTGGGGAGGCCTTACAAATAGCTATGAAAAGAAGAGAAGTGAAAAGTAAAGGAGAAAAGGAAAGATATAAGCATCTGAAAGCAGAGTTCCAAAGAATAGCAAGAAGAGATAAGAAAGCCTTCTTCAGAGATCAGTGCAAAGAAATAGAGGAAAACAACAGAATGGGAAGGACTAGAGATCACTTCAAGAAAATTAGAGATGCAAAGGGAACATTTCATGCAAAGATGGGCTCGATAAAGGACAGAAATTGTTTGGACCTAACAGAAGCAGAAGATATAAAGAAGAGGCGGCAAGAATACACAGAAGAACTGTACAAAAATGATCATATGACCAAGATATTCACGATGGAGTGATCACTCACCTAGGGCCAGACATCTTGGAATGTGAAGTCAGGTGATGCTTAGAAAGAATCACTATGAACAAAGCTAGTGGAGGTGATGGAATTCCAGTGGAGCTATTGCAAATCCTGAAAGATGATGCTGTGAAAGTGCTGCACTCAATATGCCAGCAAATTTGGAAAACTCAGCAGTGGCTACAGGACTGGAAAAGGTCAGTTTTCATTCCAATCCCAAAGAAAGGCAATGCCAAAGAATGCTCAAACTACCGCACAAATGCACTCATCTCACACACTAGTAAAGTAACCCTCAAAATTCTCCAAGCCAGGCTCCAGCAATACGTGAACCGTGAACTTTCAGATGTTCAAGCTGGTTTTAGAAAAGGCAGAAGAACCAGAGATCAAATTGCCAACATCCACTGGATCATGGAAAAAGCAAGAGAGTTCCAGAAAAGCATCTACTTCTGCTTTATTGACTATGCCAAACCCTTTGACTTTGTGGATCACATTAAACTGTGGAAAATTCTGAAAGAGATGGGAATACCAGACCACCTAACCTGCTTCTTGAGAAACCTATATGCAGGTTAGGAAGCAACAGTTAGAACTGGATATGTAACAACAGACTGGTTCCAAAGAGGAAAAGGAGTACGTCAAGGCTCTATATTGTCACCCTGCTTATTTAAGTTCTATGCAGGGTACACCATGAGAAACGCTGGACTGGAAGAAGCACATGCTGGAATCAAGATTGCTGAGAGAAATGTCAATAACCTCAGATACGCAGATGATACCACCCTCATGGCAGGAAGTGAGGAGGAACTAAAAAGCCTCTTGATGAAAGTGCAAGAGGAGAGTGAAAAAGTTGGCTTAAAGCTCAACATTCAGAAAACAAAGATCATGTCATCCGGTCCCATCACTTCATGGGAAATAGATGGGGAAACAGGGGAAACAGTGTCAGGCTTTATTTTTTGGGGCTCCAAAATCACTGCAGATGGTGATTGCAGCCATGAAATTTAAACGCTTACTCCTTGGAAGGAAAATTATGACCAACCTAGATAGCATGTTAAAAAGCAGAGACATTACTTTCCCAACAAAGGTCTGTCTAGTCAAGGCTATGGTTTTTCCAGTGATCATTTATGGATGTGAGCGTTGGACTGTGAAGAAAGCTGGGAGCTGAAGAATTGATGCTTTTGAAAAGTGGTGTTGGAGAAGATTCTTGAGAGTCCCTTGGACTACAAGGAGATCCAACCAGTCCATTCTAAAGGAGATTAGTCATGGCTGTTCATTGGAAGGAATGATGCTAAAGCTGAAACTCTAGTACTTTGGCCACCTCATGTGGAGCTGACTCATTGGAAAAGACTCTGATGCTGGGAGGGATTGGGGCAGGATGAGATGGGACGACAGAGGATGAGATGGTTGAATGGCATCACTGACTCAATGGACATGAGTTTGAGTGAACTCTGGGAGTTGGTGATGGACAGGGGGGCCTGGCGTTCTGTGATTCATGGGGTCACAAAAAGTTGGACATGACTGAGCAACTGAACTGATCTGAGCTGAACCAGATGCTCACAGTGTATTTAGAAATACAACAATGAAATGAACTGAAAATTGGTAAAGAGCTCCAATTTATTCATGTCATCCTACTTGTTATTTTGTATTACTAAATATTTTTCACGTCAGTATGACAATGTTAGGTTGTCGTATAGCTTCTCTCCTTTTTCTTTTTTTAATATCAATTGATTTCTGGCTGTGCTTCATCTTCATTGCTGTGCACAGGCTTTCCCTAGGTGTGGCAACCTGGGACTACTCTGTAGTTGTGGTGTGCAGGCCTTTCATTTCGATGGCTTCTGTCATTGGGGAGCATGGGCTCTAGGCATGTGAGTTGCAGTAATTGTAGCACTTAGGCTCAGTAGTTGTGGCTCACCAGCTTAGCACCCTGTGGCACGTGGGATCTTCTCCAACCAGGGATCATACCATGCCCTGTGCATTGGCAGGGGGATTCTAAACCACTGGGCCACTGGGGAAGCCCTAGCTTTTTAATATGAAGATACTTTAACTCTTGAATTTAAAAGAAAGAAAAGCCTTTGAAGGACAAGACTGGACAGCTTGAGAACTAGTTACTGGAGTCTTTCCATACAGAGATGCTTCCTTTTTTATAATATTGATTGAGAAAAGATATATTCATTCTGAGTTTTGAATTTTGGGGACATTGAAAAGCATGGGCCACCTCTGTTTACTGCCTCTCTTTGACCATGGATGATTAACGGCTCCCAGTAGCTCTGGCATGTGTTTTCTTACAGAAGATGACCCATCCATTTGTTGTTCATTTATGTTGATTTACATAAGCATTTCCTGAATGTTCTATAGCCTTGATATTTTCTCAGTCCTAAAAATACAATAATGACTCAAAAAAGTAAAAATCTAGGAGGACAGGGAAAAATGAAAAGCTACAGTATAATATGCAGTTTAGATGCAATTGGCTGTTACATGATTAAGCAATAACCCCCTCGTATTTCTTAAGCCAAGGAATGATGAAGTGTCATTTGACTTCACAATGTGCGATTACTTTCATTTTATTTTTATTTATTTGATTATTTGTATTTTTCCCTTTGAAACCTAATCTACAAGTATTTCTCTTCCCTGGAGAAAGTTAAATATATTGTGTTTTTCTTCACTGCTGTGTGAGAGAAGATTCTAGACAAAAGAGAGAAAAATGAAAGGTCAGGGCATGCAGGTCAGGAAAAGCTGCAGGGCTAAGCCCTCAAGCCAAAAATATTCCCAGGACTAATGCGTAAAATACATAATCAGCATTTTGCAGAGTCTATTGGAGAAAAAGAAGTAAAAGCCTCTGTGGTCTTCATGTTAATAAGAAACATTTTCTCTGCAATAAAAGATTTTCCAGTCCTGACACCCCACTTTCTGGTCTATAATCTTGCATGAGCTATTTAATCTCTCTGAGACTAATTTCTTCTACAAAAATGATGTAAAAGAATGGTACCAGCTTCATAGGATTATAGTGAGAATTAAATAAGATTACTCATGTATTATTTTCCCTACAGTTCCATATATAAAGTGAATGTTCAGCAAAAAAAAAATTATTTTACTATCATTATTATTAGTTTTTAAAAAATAAAATCTAGACTCAATTATATGGGCATAACATATTCATTAGATGACTTGAAATAAAGCATTTTTGAATAATTGTGCAACATTATCAATAGGAAAATACCAAGTTGATATAACAAAATGAAAATAGTCACTGCTTCATTTTGTTGATAATATAAAATACTTTTTTCTGATACTTTCCCTAATTTTGAATCTTGCAGCAATGTAACATAAGTTACTTTTAAGGTCAATATAAAAATAAATTTGAAAAAAATGTTTTTAATGCATCCATTCTAAAATTTTACTCTTTCTCTGACTGTAATTTAAAGAAATAATTAGAGCAATTCTTTTCTTTTAAGACAATGTTTTATTATTTTCTGAATATTGAATTACAATATCTTTCTCATTCTTCTGAATATCATAATCATGTCATATATTGAAACATACAGACATAGCAGTCATGCTTAATAATAGGCAAAATAGTACAATTTTCAGTTCATTCCATGTTATTGGGATTTTTTTATGAAAACTTTTTATATTCAAATTGAATTGTTTATATGTTAACTTATTGATTTTTAGTACTTCTATAGTATTATTCTTAAAATAATCTTAAAAGCTAAACTTTATAGCACTGAAGTCTTAACAGACATGACTACTGATGTTTTTACATATTTACACTTTTGTTACCTCTCACTGAAAGAGTTAGGATATAAACATCCAAAGTTATTTCAAAATATTTGACTTGACATTTTACTTCTGTTATATGATAATCAAGTATTCTATAAATATTTGCTGAGTTACTAAAAATGTTCCAGGCATTTAGTGAGTACTGGGTTAAAATAATAATGTAACATGTTAAGTTGTATTTTATATTCAATAATATGTACTGAAGGAAAAGTGCTCAGTTGCTTCAGTCCTGTTGGACTCTTTGTGACCCAATGGACTGTAAAAATCAGGCTCCTCTGTCCACGGGATTTTCCCAGCAAGAATACTGGAGTGGATTGTCATGCCCTCCTCCAGGGATCTTCCCCATCCAGTAATGCAACCTGCGTCTCCTGTGTCTGCGGCATTGCAGGTGGATTCTTCACTGCTGAGCTACCGGGGAAGTCCAAAGGGACCATATGGATGTCAATAAGGATACACAGCTACAGTGGGAGGTCAGATCAATATAAACTTGTGTGTGTGTGTGTTGTGTATCCCCCAGATCAAATACCAGGGGTATTGCTACAGTTACAAGTATATTGGCTCTCAGCCTCGGACTTATTCTACATTGGCTTTTCTGCACAAATTAATGGGTCCTTTAAACAGTTGTTCTTTCTCAGACGACACAATGAAGCTTTGTTATTTGTGTGTGCTGGAGGTGGAATGCAGTATGATGGGGCTTTCCTTCCTTATTCTAGTGTGCTCCTCTTACATGGCCAGTGCCCAACTGCTGCATCAGGGGTGAATTCTCCAGCACCAGACATAATAGCATGTGTACCTTCTGTAGCTCCCAGAATCTGTGTGCTACACCCATCCTGTGGACAGCTTCCTCTGATACCTCGGAAGGCAGATTTCTAGCAAGTTCCATTCGTGCAGCACCAGAGGGACTTCTATGCCATTCAGAGAAGTGAAAGGGAAAGTCGCTCAGTCATGTCCAACTCTTTGTGACCCTATGGACTATATACTTCATGGAATTCTCCAGGCCAGAATACTGGAGTGAGTAGCCATCCGCTTCTCCAGGGGATGTTACCAAGCCAGGGATCGAACTGGAGTCTCCCACATTGCAGGTGGATTCTTTACCAGCTGAGACTCAAGGGAAGCCCACTCATTCAGTGAGTCATATTTATTTCCTCTCCAGTGAGGTCTGGATCACAGCCTTTGGAACAGTGGTTTTTCCTTATCTTTGCTATTCCTCCACTTCTTAGAGTTCCCCTTAACACTTAACCATCAATTCCTCATTTCTCAAATCCCCTGGCATAATTAGTGTTCTTTTTGTTCTATTTTCAAATTACCATTTTTCTGTCTCCTGAGTAGACCAGGCAGATACAGGCACCAAATCTAAGCTGAAGGTGTTTGAAAAGTTTTCCCATATGAGGTGTGTCGTCTCAGTTGAATTTTGATAACGGTAGACACTATTAATAGCTAGGGCTTCCCTGTTTGGCTCAGTGGTAAAGAATCCACTTGCCATTGCAGGATTCTTTACCTGCATTTGATCTCTGGGTCAGGAAGATCCCCTGGAAGAGGGCATGGCAAACAACTTCAGTAGAATATAGGAAAATTCCATGGACAAAGGAAACTGGTGAGCTACACTCCATGGGGTAGCAAAGAGTAGGATACAACTTAGCAACTAAACAACAGGATGCTAATTAAGAGGATAAG